>NC_133330.1:163569906-163714382 GCF_042186555.1 Aquarana catesbeiana | reverse complement strand
AGTTCCTTACATCTTTTATTTCCAAATATCGAGAGATGAGGAATTTGTGGGAGGTGAAACACCCTCAGTATTATGCTAAGCATGTGAGGAAGTCAACGCTGGAGAGACTTCTGGCCTTTGTCCAGGCGACCATCCCGGAAGCAACAATGGAGACATTGCTCAAGAAAATTGGGGGCTTGAGGAACATGTATAAGAGGGAGCATAAGAAGATCCAGGAATCAAGGAGATCAGGAGCATCAGCAGATGATGTTTATGTACCCAGGCTGTGGTACTATAATCAACTCCGTTTTCTGGATGACCAGAATGAAGCCAGGCCATCACTTTCAACCCTTCCCTCCACCCTTCCCTCCACCCCAGCAGAGGCTGATGAGGAGCAAGCTGGGTCTTCCATCCTGGATGAACCAGATATGACCATCTGGAGTCAGGTAAATTATTTTAACAAATATTTACTGTACTAATATTAATGATGTTAACTGGATGTTATAATTGTCTAAAATAATTTGGCACTCAAAATTGGGTATACATATCAATTGACAGTAGTGGCTAAATATGTTTGGCACCTGCTTGAAATAATTAGGGTGTCTGATTAGACTCTTTTATTAAAGAGAAGTATTCACATTGAATTTGCTATTCATGAGAAGCAAACTGTGTGTCATTGATGAACCCCAAAAAATATACTCAAACTATTGTCCTTTTTTTATACACAGGATGAGTCCATCCAGGAGGAATGTGGGGAAAGTGGCAGGCAGGAGGAGACCGGGCCCATGGACAGCCTGGAGGAGGCCGGATTCACCATCATCCTGGAGGAGGCTGGGCCCAGTGTCAGGCAGGAGGTGGCTGCTCCCAGTGAGGTGGCTGCTCCCAGTGAGGTGGCTGGGCCAAGTGAGGTGGCTGGGCCAAGTGAGGTGGCTGGGCCCAGTAGGAGCCTGACCGAATCCCAAGTGCCTCCCCTCCACCTTCCCAAAAAAAGGGCCAGGAAGGGGATGGTCACACAGGACGCATCCCTGCGCCTCATGCAAGAGGCCACCCGTTTTTTAAGGAGCCCCCCCGAAGCGGAAGAATCCTATGGCTGCTACTTAGCCAGCAGGCTTCTTCAGATGAATAGGGAGCAGCGCCTCATTTGTGAGCGCCTATTTGGGGAAACAATCCATAAGGGGCTGCAGGGCACGCTAACACAAAACACCCAACTACATGAGGCAGCCCCCCCTCCTCCTCCTCCTCCTCCTGCCACAACTGAAACACCAGAGCCACAGCCTCAAAAGAAGGCTACAGGGAAGGCTGCAGGGCAGCGTGGAGGAAAGGCTGCAGGGAAGAGAAGAAAATGATGACCTGGGTTCAGTCTGGTCTGACAGAAGACGCAGGCTGTTGTAGGACCACAGTCTGGGGACATCTAGATCATCTGCTGGTGCTGTTGATCTCTGGGATTCTTGGACCAGATTGTGCTCCCTCTTATATGGACTCCTCAAGATCCCAATTTTCTGGTACACCGACTTTTTCCAGCGTTGACTTCCTCTTTATTTTATTTTGACCATGAATAAATGGATATTTTTTGAGTTTAGCAAAAGACTTTATGTGTTTTCTTTGAAATCATTGATTTTACACACAATGTTAAATTAACAAGGGACAACAATCTCATTGAGTTTGAAAAAAAACACACCAAAAATACATTACTAATGTTAATAATGTTCAAGTGGTGAGTCTTGAAAATCAAAAAAATTACGTAACCAAAAACGGTGCTTTGGGTTAACTTTATCTAAAAACTAAAAAATAAACACTATAAAAAAAAAAATAATAATGGGTTCTTTGTGTTAACTTTACAAACCTAAAAAAAAAAAAAAAAAAAAAAAAAAAAAGGGGGAAAAAGTATTATTAGTATGGAAACATTGTTTTAAAAAGGCATACTATATCATTCATGAGATCAAAGAGAAAAAGAATCCAGAAATCAGTTTGGGAGAACTCTGATTATGAACAGCAAAACACCTTCGTTCTTTAGAGCCTTCGTAAAGAAGAAATAAAATGCGCTGCATTGAACGATCACAGATTTTGCAGCGTGATGAATGTGCTACCTACAATACGAACACTAGTTTTACTAGACCGAGTGCTTCCGTTTAGTTTTTGCTTATGAGCATGCGTCGTTTTTTTGTCCGTCGGACTAGCATACAGACGAGCGGACTTCGGGGTCCGTCGTACTTACGACGTAAAGATTTGAAGCATGCTTCAAATCTAAAGTCCGTCGGATTTTAGGCTAAAAAAGTCAGTTGAAAGTCCGGAGAAGCCCACACACGATCGGATTACCAGCCAGCTTTAGTCCGTCAGCGTCCGTTGGACTTTTGTAGACGAAAAGTCCGACCGTGTGTACGCGGCATAAGAGTACAAGAAGATTGAAGTCTTCATTTATTTGCTTTGCCAACTTATATTTATGGACTATATTATTATTATATAGACACTGTTTTTCACTTGTCACTGGGTGTTTTACATTTATTTATTTCACCATTACTTATAACTATAGAGTCATTGTTTTAGCACTCTCTGATTCACAGTTATATATCATACCCATTAGCGCCACTATCTCCTCCTATTTTTCTATTATAGTTATTGATATTAGTGTAGTTGCACTGTGCAGGGATAGCTGCTCTTTCAATTTTTTAAAATCATTTTTTATGGTAGTATATTCTTTCGAAATAATAGCACACAATTTTTGTACTAAACGTATAAATTATACACCTATTATTATTAGCAAATGACAATTAATGAAAGCTTGTTTGCCTTTGAGGTGTTTGTATTGGCAAGGATATGAATACTCCTAAATAGCACTGATTGTAGACAAAATCTTGTTTGGAGCCATCAGTATCCTGAGCAGAAGGCATGATTCAACCTATATACAGACTTATCACAGGACTTTCCTTCATTACTAAAGAAAGTATTACAATTGAACATTACTGGACTGTTAGTCATGTGATTACGGAACAAATTATCCTAGAATAGTCTTTTCCGGATATGTAGAAAGGAGATTTTGATCTGTAGAGTAGACAGCTGTTTAAACTGGTAAGATTTCAGGAAGTGTAAAACTGTTTAATTACCAAAACATACTTAAGTATTCAAGGGAAATATAAACTATGTTTTAAAGCTATAGAAACAGCTCAGCTCTCTCCCTCTGTTGTATTGTAGTTTAAAAACTGAAATTCTATTAATTTATACACATTAGAACATAGTAATAAACTTACATGTGAAAAACAAATTCATACACAGGTATTGATCAACCTCCCAAAATTTACTTTAATCTTGCAAAAGTTCAGAATAATATACCATTAATATTTTGTTTTGATATGATAATTATCTCAAAACAGTGCATTCACCAGAACAGTGCAAAAACACCACTATAGGATGTGCACCCGTCCAAATCTTCTTCTACCGTGTTCACCGGGTTGTGGGTATTTGATGTTATAACTGAGTTGAGGTAATGGCTATACCTGAGAACTTTTGGAGATTGGAATGCCTGAGATTGTGGGTGAAGTAGAGGCAGGAATTGCCAGCCATGCTGAATTTTAGGAAAATGTTGCTTAAAAGTAGGAGGGGCTTAAAGGATAGGGTCTGGAGCCTACAGAACAATACAGATCAATCTAATGTAGCGGCGTGGTCACCACTTGGTTACTAGCAATCCGCCAATCACCCTGCTGCCAGAGCCCCATCTATCAGTTAAGACAATGAACAGTCATTTGTGCAGTTTTGTTACGTTTATTGCAGGATACAACTTGGGTGGGATAAAGGTGGGATAAAGGAAGATATGAGATGCCCATAGCATTTAGCACATTGTAAAACATTATTCAGTGGCCTTGGCCTTGAAAATCGATGCACACTTTGCACCCCCAGTCTCCTTCCTCTGGATAACGTCTCTGTAGACTGTTGCTCCTTCTCTTCTTGTACAAATCCTTAAAACTACTGAAATGCTATTTCTTCACTTTCATTGGGACAAGAAAGAATCACTCTGAATAATTCCACCTTGCAGACCATAATGGTATTCCTCAGCGAATCAGCCAGAGGCCTACACAGCCTCTCCCCGATGGCTCAATGAATCAGACAGCCACACAGTCTTTTGGAAGGTATTACCAATATTAACCAGACCTCCCCCCAACAGCCTGACACATGGTAATGGGCGGACTACTGTTCCCAGCCAGTCCATAACTGTCAATGCTGCATTCCCCGGCCACAGCATTCTGCACTACTCTCGATAGCTTCTCCTTTTCTGTTTCTCTCACACTGACCTTCTGTAGTTCTGTGTCCCCAGTCACAGAAAGCTGATCTACTCTCCTCCGCTTTACTGCTATTTCTTTCGGACTGATCTTCTCCAGCGTACAAGTCCTGTGTTCCCCGGTCACAACAGCTTGACACCACTTCAGAAATTAAGATCTTTACCTAGGACTCCCTCCTAGCAGTTCCTCCATCCCTCCTCTGCGCTCAGCGCATCCCCACATGCGGATGCCCGGAACAGCAGCTCAATACTCCATTCTGTCTTTTCCTGCTCTTCAGAACTCCTCCCTGGCAGCATGTGACCTCAGCTTATATGGGAGGCCTGTCCCCTGCCAATACCATAGGGTAATTGGTCGGAGATCCTCACATGAGCTGCCTGCCACTCAAACCTCAGGTCCAACCTCTCTTCCAGAACAATCTGCCTGAAAGCAGGGGAGGCACTTCTGAGTCAGAGCACAGGTGGCCACACCTCCCACTACACCAAACACTCCCAGTCCCAAATCAAAACAATCAGGCCCAGCCTAAAGCACAGGGCTGGCTAAATTTACCTGCAATGAGACCCTGAGCTATATAAAAATCCTAGTCTAGCACCTACCTTGAGGTAGAGGGTGCTACACTAAAAAAACACAGTATTGCTGTTCTGCCTCCAGCAGGACTATTCATTCAAAGAGGTCGTAAAGGTTAATTTTTTATTTTTTAAAAATAACAAACATGTCATACTTACCTCCACTGTGCAGCTCGTTTTGCACAGAGTGGCCCTGATCCTCCTGTTCTGGGGTCCCACGGCAGCTTTCTCGGCTCCTCCATGCAATAGATAACCCTCACGGGAAGCTCTCTCCCCCGAGGGGGTTACCTTGCGGGCGCGCTCCCGTCTCATACACTCTGCGTCCATAGACACAGATTGTATGTCACGGTCCCGCCCCCAGGCGGCTGTGTCATTTGGATTTGATTGACAGCAGCGCAAGCCAATGGCTGCGCTGCTATCAATCTATCCAATGAAGAGCCAAGAAGACCGGGCCGAGAAGAGCCAAGAAGCCAGCGCGTTCTCGACACAGGACTATCGAGGGCTCAGGTAAGTAAACCGGGGGGCTGGGGGGGGGGCCTGTAACCATCAGATGTTTTTTCACCTTAATGCATAGACCAGAAGGTTTAAAACCTTTTTAAATTGATCTGCTTGCAATATTAAATTTAGCCACTAGATGGAGCCCAGAAAAAAACTGTTTTACAGAAACTACAAACTGTTCAGCTTTAATAAAAGATCCCATTATCCTTCAGTCTAAGAAAAGGAAACAGGTGCATCCTGAGAGCGCAGACTCCATTTTAGAGACTGGAGAAAAAGAGCCAGCTATCAGAGCACATGTTGGACTGGAATTGGGATGTCTTTGCATTCCCTAAAGGCAGCATTGCTGGTGAGAATCACTTACTGCCATCCAGAGCCTAATTATTCATTGTATTTTCTGTATATTTCATATTCTGATTATATGTATTTCTTACCTGTTTTTTCCTCATAGTTCCACCCACCCTGTTTTTGTTAATAAAGCTTCAAGATTACATGTAATTATGAACTAAAAAAAAGAAAAAGAACAAACTAGAACTGTGTCCCTCTATTAATACTGTATTTCAAGAGAGATAATCACATAATACCAACAGTTTGCAGCCAAAGCCTCCCACAAAAAGGAGAAGTGCCCCAATAAAGTTAAAGTTATAAGTAATAAAGTTACAGTGTTGTGCAAGCAAGATAATTCACATAGCACCTTTTTTTGCATAGAACCGCTGAATACAATACATACCTTTTCAGCAATGTGTCCCCTCCATTCCTTTTGTCCATTAGAAACCATTGCTGATTGTTGTCTTGTAAAAACTGTCCTGATGGTCTGCTTGTGCTCCTCCTATGCTGTGCTGCCTGTAACAATTCTTTGATCCCCCAAGTATTGGTTGCCCAGGCCTGTGCCCATTAGGCCCACTGCCAAGAACTACACACACCTGTCCCCTTGAGCCTCAAAGTCACAATGATCTCTCTGGGCCTGCAGCAGCCAGCGCAGCCATTAAGGGTTTGATTTAAAATACCGTTAGAAGCCATTGCCACCTACCAGCATACCACTAGCAAGGCAAGTCACTCAGCTACTCAATAAAAAAATATCTTTTTCACCAGCCCACCACTAACTCTGTCTTTGAGTACACTGAAAGATCTCATCATCGTTATCATGATCAATACATTTTTGCCACTGAGTCTGTCAGAGTTAATGCAATCACAAACAATTTGCACAGTTTGAAATTCTAGCAGGCTGAAAGCCCTCTGTCCTCTCTCTCATCCTCTATATGGTTGGTGTCACATCTATCTGCATCTTCCAGCATGTGGTCCAGCATTTGTGCAAAATTCTTGCGCTTTTGTGGTGCAGCACAAGAGAAATGATGCCACACTTGTTGGGCTGCATTGTTTACATTTCCTGAATTCCAGGGATGTAAATGAATCCAGTAATAACTATGCAAGCAGAGAAAAAATCAGTACTTGCAGGGTCAATTTTATCAAGTTGCCACGAATTGTGATTATTAAAAAAAAGCATATTAGGCCACATAATTTCTGCCTGTTTCTGCCCACAAGAGGCCAATTCACTAGATTATAGGATATTTCACTAATCCCACCCCAAGTGTTTACGTACTTACCTCTGTATTACACCCACAGCTCTTTCCATATCTGTAACAAAATTCTCTTCTGCTCAGCAAACCCCCCACTGACTTGAATAGGGATGTATATTGGGACTGAAGATCCTCAGTATACAGTCCCATTCAAGTCTATGCCGGGAGCCAGTACTGTAGAGAATTGTGAACACTGTGTGTATAATACAGAGTAGGGATGAGCTTTATGTTTGAGTCGAACGTGAGTTCGACTCCAACATTGGCTGTTCGATCGTTCGTCGAACTACGAACATTATGAGGCGTTCGCGCCAAATTCGAGCGGCGCGTCACACCCCATAATGCACTGCGACATCTGTGCCTTGCCACAAGTCTGTCTCTGAGCTCTTCATGCAGTTCCTTTGACCTCATGATTCTCATTTGCTCTGACATGCACTGTGAGCTGTAAGGTCTTATATAGACAGGTGTGTGGCTTTCCTAATCAAGTCCAATCAGTAAAATCAAACACAGCTGGACTCAAATGAAGGTGTAGAACCATCTCAAGGATGATCAGAAGAAATGGACAGCACCTGAGTTAAATATATGAGTGTCACAGCAAAGGGTCTGAATACTTAGGACCATGTGATATTTCAGTTTTTCTTTTTTTAAAAATCTGCAAAAATGTCAACAATTCTGTGTTTTTCTGTCAATATGGGGTGCTGTGTGTACATTAATGAGGAAAAAAAATTAACTTAAATGATTTTAGCAAATAGCTGCAATATAACAAAGAGTGAAAAATTTAAGGGGATCTGAATACTTTCCATCCCCACTATATATATATATCCACTGCATATAGTTTAGCTATATCTCACTGCAGGACGTTCCTAGTGTACTGTTTAAAATATATATACAGTCTCCTACATATATATCCACTGCATTCTAGTCTACCAAGCCTATATCTGACTGTAGGCCATTCCTGGTGTACGTTTTCAAATATACTTTCAGGCAGGCAGGCAGGTGATTCAGTGATCTGCAGTGCATACAGTACCTGCCCGCGAGATTGTGTTTCCAGCGCCATCCCATCAAGCTGGTTCTCGGCGACAGGGTACTGTACATCTTGTGCTGGCTGCAATAGGAAAAACACATTTTCCTATTGCAGCGAGTACGAGAAAGAATTCCCCTCCAAGAGCATACCAGGCCCTTAGGTCTGGTATGGATTTTAAGGTGAACCCCCTATGATGAAAAAACGGCGTGGGGTCCCCCCCCAAAATCCATACCAGACCCTTATCCGAGCACGCAGTCCGGCCGGTCAGGAAAGGGGGTGGGGACGAGCGCCCCCCCTCCTGAACCGTACCAGGCCGCATGCCCTCAACATGGGGGGGTGGGTGCTTTGGGGAAGGGGGGCGCCCTGCGGCCCCCCCACCCCAAAGCACCTTGTCCCCATGTTGATGAGGACAAGGGCCTCTTCCTGACAATTCTGGCTGTTGGTTGTCGGGGTCTGCAGGCGGAGGGCTTATCGGAATCCGGGAGCCCCCTTAAATAAGGGGGCCCCCAGATCCCGGCCTCCCACCCTATGTGAATGAGTATGGGGGTACATCGTACCCCTACCCATTCACCTGGGGGAAAAGTGTCAATTAAAAAAACACACTAGACAGGTTTTGAAAGTAATTTATTAGGCAGCTCCGGGGGTCTTCTTCCGACTTCAGGGGTCTCATCTGACTTCTCCGCTCTCTCCGGCCTCTTCTTTTGTGTCCGGTTCTTCTCCTGCTTTCCAGCCTCTACTCCCTAACTCTCTTCCAGGTCTCCGGTTCTTCTCACGCTCTCCAGTTCTTCTGCCGGGCTCCTCTGCTATCTTCTGCTCTTTTGCCGCTCTCTTGCTAGTGATGGTCAAGTCTTCTCCATTGTCTTGTTCCCTCTTCTCTTCTTCCAATGTTGACACGACGCTCTCTCCAGCTGTAATGTCGTGTGCGAGGTGCACAACGACTTATATAGGCATGGGGCGTGGTCACCAAGTGATGTCATCCGGTGACCCCACCCCTTATGATGCCACTGTCCCGGGGCATGATGGGACTGTGACGCCATAAGGGGCGGGATCACCAGATGACATCACCCAGTGACCACGCCTATATAAGTCATTGCGCACCTCGCACACGGCATTACAGCGGGAGAGAGCGTTGTGTCAACATTGGAAGAAGAGAAGAGGGAACAAGATGACGGAGAAGACCGGGCTACCACTAGCAAGAGAGCAGCAAAAGAGCAGAAGATATCGGAGGAGCCCGGCAGAAGAACCAGAGAGCGGGCAGAAGAACCGGAGACCTGGAGAAGAGACCGGGAGAAGAGGCCGGAGAGCGGGAGAAGAACCAGGCACCGGGAGAAGAGGCCGGAGAGAGCGGAGAAGTCGGAAGAGACCCCCGAAGCTGCCTAATAAATTACTTTCAAAACCTGTCTAGTGTGTTTTTTTAATTGACACTTTTTCCCCAGGTGAATGGGTAGGGGTACGATGTACCCCCATACTCATTCACATAGGGTGGGGGGCCTGGATCTGGGGGCCCTCTTATCAAAGGGGGCTCCCGGATTCCGATAAGCCCTCCGCCCGCAGACTCCAACAACCAACGGCCAGGATTATCGGGAAGAGGCCCTTGTCCTCATCAACATAGGGACAAGGTGCTTTGGGGTGGGGGGGGCCACAGGGCGCCCCCCTTCCCCAAAGCACCCACCCCCCATGTTGAGGGCATGCGGCCTGGTACAGTTCAGGAGGGGGGTTCTCACTCGTCCCCACCCCCTTTCCTGACCGGCCGGGCTGCGTGCTCGGATAAGGGTCTGGTAAGGATTTTGGGGGGCCCCCATGCCGTTTTTTCGGCATAGGGGGTTCCCCTTAAAATCCATACCAGACCTAAGGGCTTGGTATGCCCTTGGAGAGGAACCCATGCAATTTTTTTATTTAAAATTTGGCGTAGAGTTCCCCCCCATGATTCATACCAAACACCTGTCAGTATTGCTTGTCGCTCATCGGGAAAGGAAAAAAACACATTTTTCCTTTGCCGATGAGCGAGCCAGCTCAGCGCTGGCTCCCACGACAGAGCTCGCAGGTTTCAAATCTTGCCGATAACAGCGGCGAGATTGACACAATATCGCGGTCACCTACTGTAAAATATATATATACAGTCTCCTACATATATATCCGCTGCATTCTAGTCTAGCCAAGCCTATATCTGACTGCATTCCATTCCTGGTGTACATTTTCAAATACACTTTCAGGCAGGCAGGCAGGTGATTCAGTGATCTGCAGTGCATTAAATATATATACAGTCTCCTACATATATATATATATATCCACTGCATTCCAGTCTAGCCAAGCCTATATCTGACTGGAGGCCATTCCTGGTTAGGGATGAGCCGAAAACCCCCGGTTTGGTTCGCACTAGAACCTGCGAACGGACCGAAACTTTGCACGAACATTAGAACCCCTTTGAAGTCTATGGGACTCGAACGTTCGAAATCAACAGTGCTAAATTTTAAGGCTAATTTACATGGTATTGTCCTAAAAAGGGTTTGGGGACCCGGGTCCTGCCCCAGGGAACATGTATCAATGCAAAAAAAAGTTTTAAAAACGGCCGTTTTTTCGGAAGCAGTGATTTTAATGATGCTTAAAGTGAAAAAAAAAGTGAAATATTCCTTAAATATCGTACCTGCGGGGTGTCTATAGTATGCCTGTAAAGTGGTGCGTGTTTCCCGTGCTTAGAACAGTCCCTGCACAAAATGACATTTTTAAAGGAATAAAAGTCATTTAAAACTGCTTGCAGCTTTAATGTAATGTCGGGTCCCGGCAATATGGATACAAATAAGTCAGACAAACGGCATGGGTGCCCCCCCCCCCCAGTCTATTACCAGGCCCTTTGGGTCTTGTATGGATATTAAGGGGAACCCCGCACCAAAATTTAAAAAAGGAAAGGCGTGGGGCACCCAGGCCCTATATACTTTGAAGTGCAGTATACAGGCGGTGCAAACAAGACAGGGACTGTAGGTTTGTTGTTAAGTAGAATCTGTTTGTAATTTTGAACTGGTACATTTTTAAAGTGTAGCTCCAGCCAAAAAATCTATTTTTAAGCTTTTTGGAAAACATAGGGAAGGGTTATCACCCCTGTGACATTTGTTTTGCTGTCTGCGCACCTCTTCAGAAGATTTCACCTCACTTTCTGTCCCAATGACAAATGTTTTTTGACAATTTGGGGTTTTTAGTGAAACAAGGATTGGTGATAAAGCATCAGTGGAGAAGAGACACGTTTTTCCCATATTAACTCTTACAGGAGAGAATTTCCCTTCCTAGGGGTAGATTTCATCTCACTCCCTGTTGTCTCCTTCTGTTTGCAAGTAGGAGTCATTTGTAAGTTGGAAGGATGTTTGAAAGTAGGGGCCTGCCCTATATACTCTGCAGAAATTTCGGCCTTAGGTGTTGGTGTTGCCACAACACTGTAAGCCCTCACAGTTACTCTTGGTGGGCGCAGGAACGGGCTCTGCTGTGAAATATTAGATCAAGAATTGTAATTACATGCCCCTGTTGAACAAGGTCAGAAAAATTGGGCCTTTGGTGGTGGTGGTGGTGGTGCCACAACACTGTTAGTCCTCACAGTTACTCTTGGTGGGCGCGGAAACGGGCCCTGCTGTGAAATATTAGATCAAGAATTGTAATTACATGCACCTGTTGAACAGGGGCAGAAAAATTGGGCCTTTGGTGGTGGTGCCACAACACTGCAACCCCTTACAGATACTCTAGTTGGAGCGCAGGAATGAGCCGTCCTGCAAAATATTGCATTAAAAATTGTAATTACACGCCCCTGTTAAACAGGGGCTGAAAAATTGGGCCTTCGGCACTGGTGCCACAACAGTGCAACCCCTCACAGATACTCTAGCTGGAGCGCAGGAACAAGCCCTACTGCAAAGTATTGCATCAAAAATTGTAATTACACGCCCCTGTTAAACAGGGGCTGAAAAATTGGGCCTCAGGCACTGGTGCTGGTGCCACTGCAACCCCTCAGAAATACTCTAGTTGGGCGCAGCAACGAACCTTCCTTGCAAAATATTGCATCAAAAATTGTAATTACACGCCCCTGTTAAACAGGGGCTGAAAAATTGGGCCTTAGCCACTGGTGGCAGTGCCCAGAACCAAAAATATTCTTACAAGCTATCAGCATGATCATTGAGCAGGAAGAGGATAGTCACTCAGCATAACAGGATAGTCACTCAGCATCAGCATAGGCAGTCTTGAAGGGATCTGACATTTCAAAAAAATTATTCGGTTACATCAGCATCAGGTGCTTGGTAGCTGGTGGTGATCCAAGACTGATTCATTTTTATGAAGGTCAGTCGATCGACCGAGTCGGTGGACAGACGCACCCTGTGATCAGTTACAAAGCCTCCAGCAGCACTGAATGTGCGTTCCAAAAGAACGCTGGTTGCAGGACAGGCCAGTAGCTCAACTGCATACTGTGCAAGCTCTGGCCAGTGATCCAACCTCAAGACCCAGTAACCCAGAGGATTTTTGGTGGAAAAGGTGTCCAAGTCAGATCTTGCCCCTACATATTCCTGCCCCATGTAAAACAGACGCTGGCGATGGTTGCTGGAACCGATTATACCTTGGGGCTGCGGACTAAAATATTGTCTGAACACATCAGTCAGATGGCTACCTTTTCCACCGCTTCTTCTTTGACTGACCGAAGCCTCAGCAACGCGTTGTCCAGGAACAGGAGTTTGTAACCTCCCAGTCTCTGGGATCGCGTTGCACAGACCTTTCTGCAAGGCCTCCCAAAGATGTTTCATCCTCTGCTCCCTCTGCGACGGCAAGATAAGGTCCACAAGCTTACCCTTGTAACGTGGATCAAGGAGGGTTGCCAGCCAGTATTGATCCCTCTCCTTGATACCATGAATACGAGGATCCTTCCACAGGCTTTGCAGAATCAGGGAGGCCATGCAGCGTAGGTTTGCTGAGTCATTAGGTCCGGAGTCCTCTGGGGCACTAAGGACGACATGATCTGCAGCCACCTCCTCCCAGCCACGTACAAGTCTGTGGGTTTCTTGGGACTGTAAATGATCCCTTAAAGACTGCTGCTGATGCTGAGTGCCAGGCTCCACCTCCATGCTGACACAATCCTCCTCCTCCTCCTCTTCCTGTGTGATTGGCGGGCACGCAGGAACACTGTCTGGATAAAGGGGGCCTTGAGAGCTAAAGAAGTCCTCTTCCTGCCTCTGTTCTGCCTCAAGTGCCCTGTCCATTATTCCACGCAGCATGTGCTCCAACAGGTGGAACAGGTGGACAAGGGGGACAGTGTCACTGATGCATGCACTGTCACTGCTCACCATCCTCGTGGCCTCCTCAAATGGTGACAGGACAGTGCATGCATCCCTAATCATGGCCCACTGGTGTGGGGAAAAAAAACAAGCTCCCCTGACCCTGTCCTGGTGCCATAGTCGCACAGGTACTCATTGATGGCCCTCTGCTGCGTGTGCAGCCGCTGCAGCATGGCCAACGTTAAGCACCTCGTGGGCATGTCACAGATAAGGCAGTTCTTGGGCAGGCTACATTCCTTTCGAGGTCAGCCAGCCGAGCACTGGCATTATATGACCAGCCGAAATTCACACAGACTTTCCTGGCCTGCCTCAAGACATCCTGTAAGCCCGGGTACCTGCCCAAGAACCGCTGCATCACCAAGTTAAGGACATGAGCCAAACAGGGCACATGGGTGGATCAAGGAGGGTTGCCAGCCAGTATTGATCCCTCTCCTTGACACCACGAATACAAGGATCCTTCCACAGGCTTTGTAGGATCAGGGAGGCCATACAGCGTAGGTTTGCTGAGGCGTTCGGTCTGGAGACCTCTGGGTCACTAAGGACTACATGATCCGCAGCCACCTCCTCCCAGCCACATACAAGTCCATGGGTTTCTTGGGACTGTAAATGATCCCTTAAAGACTGCTGCTGATGCTGAGTGCCAGGCTCCACCTCCATGCTGAAACAATCCTCCTCTTCCTCCTTGTCCTCCTCCTCCTCCTCGTCCTCTTCCTGTGTGATCGGCGGGCACGCAGGAACACTGTCTGGATAAAGGGGGCCTTGAGAGCTAAGGAAGTCCTCCTCTTCCTGCCTCTGTTCTGCCTCAAGTGCCCTGTCCATTATTCCACGCAGCGTGTGCTCCAACAGGTGGACAAGGGGGACAGTGTCACTGATGCATGCACTGTCACTGCTCACCATCCTCGTGGCCTCCTCAAATGGTGACAGGACAGTGCATGCATCCCTGATCATGGCCCACTGGCGTGGGGAAAAAAAACAAGCTCCCCTGACCCTGTCCTGGTGCCATAGTCGCACAGGTACTCATTGATGGCCCTCTGCTGTGTGTGCAGCCGCTGCAGCATGGCCAACGTTGAGTTCCACCTGGTGGGCATGTCACAGATTAGGCGGTTCTTGGGCAGGTTAAATTCCTTTTGGAGGTCAGCCAGCCGAGCACTGGCATTATATGACCTGTGGAAATGCACACAGACTTTCCTGGCCTGCCTCAGGACATCCTGTAAGCCCGGGTACCTGCCCAAGAACCACTGCACCACCAAGTTAAGGACGTGAGCCAAACAGGGCACATGGGTCAGTTGTTCCTGTCGGAGGGCAGAGAGGAGGTTCGTGTCATTGTCGCAAACCACCATAACTGCCTTAAGCTGGCATGACGTCAACCACCTCTGAACCTGCCCCTACAGAGCTAATATGCACCTTACCGCTGACCGCCCTGTCCAGCGAGGCCAAGACATTGCCTTGCACATGCCGGTAGAGATCCAGAATCGCCTTCCGTGGGAAAAAGTGGCATTTGGGAACCTGCCACTGAGGAACCGCACATTCCACAAACTCACGGAAGGGGGCAGAGTCTACCAACTGAAAAGGCAGCAGTTGAAGTGCTAGAAATTTAGCCAAGCTAGCATTGAACCGCTGGGCATGTGAATTGCTGGGAGCGAACTTCTTTCGGCGGTGCAGCAGCTGGGGCAGGGAAATTTGCCTGGTACAATCTGACATCGGTGTACCGATAGCAGATTGCCCCCAAGTACTTGGCTGTGACACACCTAATTCTACACCTTCATTCCTCTCAGTGCAGGTCTCAGAGAGGACTGAAGGTATAGTGGGGTTGGAGATCCCAGCTGATGAGGAGCAAGGAGAGGTCCTCTTTGTTCTTTGGTGTGGGTCTTTTAGGTACGCTTGCCAACGAACTGCATGGCAGGTCAACATATGTCTGGTCAAGCATGTGGTGCCCAAGCGGGAGATGTTTTGGCCACGCGAGATACGCTTGAGACATATGTTGCAAATAGCAGCGGTGGGATCTGATGCACTCGCCTCAAAAAAGGCCCACACCAAAGAACTTTTGGAATAACGTGCAGAGACAGCAGCGCCCTGCACATGTGGAGCTCTGCGGTGTGATGCAGTCGGTGTGCTGCCCTTAAGCTGGCCCCTGGTGGGCATTCTGCCTAGTTGGTGATGTGCCTCCTCCTCCTCCCCCTCTCTCCTATCAGGCACCCATGTGGAGTCAGTGACCTCATCATCCCCTCCCTCCTCATCACTGGAGCAAAGCTGGCAGTATGCTGCAGCTGGGGGAACATGACCGCCAGATTGCTGTCCTTCTTGGGCACCCCCTCTCTCTGGGCTCACGTTACTGCCTTCCTCTAGCTGGGTACCATCATCGGGGCCTTCAAAACGCTGGGCATCCTCCTGGAGCATGTACCCAACACTGTGGTCAAACAGTTCAGTGGACTCCTAAGGAGGACATGGTGGGGCTAGGGAAGGAGTGACTGATGCCATTGAGTCAAGGGAAGAGGCCGCGTTGGCAGCTGCTTTGCCAGACAAAGTACCCTGAGCCTGGGTGAGAGAGGATGAGGAGGATGAGGATGGCTTGGTTATCCACTCTACCAAGTCTTCCGCATGTTGCGGCTCAACACGACCACGTGCTGATGAGGATGCACCGGCTCCACGACCAGCACTGTTGCCTCTAGACACAGAGCCTGCTTGCCCTCTTTTATTGGCTTGTGACTGTCTGCCTCTCCTTGTTGGCCTTCCAGACATACTAATGGGCTGCAGTGAGATGTAGCTGCACAAAGCTGGGATGTATATATATACTGATACTGCAGCAAGCAGAATCAACTGCCTGCCTGTAGTATTATTAGTATGAGAACACCAGCAATTGTCTTCACAGGTAGCTTTAGGTGCACACTGTGCAGAGGAAGCATTACACTAACTGTAAATACTGTAGCTGCCTGCCTGTGGTATTAATAGGAGCAGAACAACAGCAATTGTCTTCAGGTAGCTTTCGGTGCACACTGTGCAGAGGACACAGTACACTAACTGTAAATACTGTAGCTGCCTGCCTGTGGTATTAATATAGGATCAGAAGAACACCACCAATTTTATTCAGGTAGCTTTATGTGCACACTGTGCAGAGGACACAGTACACTAACTGTAAATACTGTACCTGCCTGCCTGTGGTATTAATAGGAGCAGAACAACAGCAATTTTCTTCAGGTAGCTTTAGGTGCACATTGTGCAGAGGACGCAGTACACTAACTGTAAATACTGTAGCTGCCTGCCTGTGGTATTAATCGAGAATCAGAACACCACCAATTTTATTCAGGTAGCTTTAGGTGCACACTGTGCAGAGGACACAGTACACTAACTGTAAATACTGTAGCTGCCTGCCTGTAGTATTAATATAGGATCAGAAGAACACCACCAATTTAATTCAGGTAGCTTTAGGTGAACACTGTGCAGAGGACACAGTACACTAACTGTGAATACTGTAGCTGCCTGCCTGTGGTATTAATAGGAGCAGAACAACAACAATTGTCTCCAGCTTACTTTAGGTGCACACTGTGCAGAGGATGCACTACACTAACTGTAAATACTGTAGCTGCCTGCCTGTGGTATTAATAGGATCAGAAGAACACTACGAATTTTCTTCAGCTAGCTTTAGATGCACACTGTACAGAGGACGCACTACACTAACTTGTAAATACTGCAGCTGCCTGCGGTACTGTACTAATAGGATCAGAAGAACACCACTAATTTTCTTCAGGTAGCTTTAGGTGCACACTGTGCAGAGGACGCACTACACTAACTGTAAATACTGTAGCTAATAGGACTAATAGGATCAGAAGAACACCAGCAATTTTCTTCAGGTAGCTGTAAATACTGTAAAAACACCTGCCTGCCTGTCAGTAGTAGGAAGAGAATAACAGGAACTGATCTAGCTAAACTGAATACAGTGTATATATATATATATATATATATATATATATATATATATATATATATACACAACACCTAGGATGTATATATATATATATATATATATATATATATATATATATATATATATATACACACTACACTGAAAGTGCAGCTAACTGACTCGCCTGCCTACTCTATCTAACTTAAATCAAATGACACCGTCTCTCTGTCTATCTATCTCTCTCTCAACACCGGAACACACTACACAGGGCCACTGTGTAGGCGGCCTTTTATAGTGTGTGGCGTGTACTAAACCCCCTGAGCCATAATTGGCCAAAGCCACCCTGGCTTTGGCCAATTACGGCTCTCTGTAGAGACGGCGCTGTGATTGGCCAAGCATGCGGGTCATAGTGCATGCTTGGCCAATCATCAGCCAGCAAAGCACTGCGATGCCGCAGTGAATTATGGGCCGTGACGCGTCACTCGAATTTGGCGCGAACTGCCCATATCGTTGGTAATTCGGCGAACGACCGAACACACGATGTTCGAGTCGAACATGGGTTCGACTCGAACACGAAGCTCATCCCTATTCTTGGTGTACATTTTCAAATATACTTTCAGGCAGGCAGGCAGGTGATTCAGTGATCTGCAGTGCATAAAATATATATACAGTCTCCTACGTATATATATCCACTGCATTCCATTCTAGCCAAGGCTATATCTGACTGCAGGCCATTCCTGGCGTATGTTTTCAAATATACTTTCAGGCAGGCAGGCAGGCGATTCAGTGATCTGCAGTGCATTAAATATATATACAGTCTCCTACATATACTGTATATATATATATATATATATATATATATATATATATATATACATATATATATATTTTTTTTTTTTTTTTTTGTACTGTTGGCACACCTATGGGGTCTATCGGTAGAGACTTCTCCCAGTTTATTTCCAGCCCAGAAAAGCTGCCAAATTCCTCCACTATTCTCATTGCTCCCAGCACTGAGTTTCTAGTATCCCCCAAAAAGAGCAAGATGTCATCCGCGTAAAGCGCAATCCTTTCTTCGCTCAACCTTCTCTGGAAGCCAGTTATCTCATGGCTCTCTCTTATGGAGATAGCCAGGGGTTCCATCGCTAGTGCAAAAAGCAATGGAGAGAGTGGACACCCCTGTCTTGTCCCCTGCCCCAGATCAAACCAATCTGAAAACTCATTATTAATTTTGACTCTTGCCTTAGGGCTGTTATAGAGCATTTTAATCCAACCAGCACACTCCACATATATCCCCACTCCACACTGTCAATTGCCCTAGAGACGTCTAGGGTCATTAAGGCTCTTGAACCCACATTCTCCGTAGGGGACTGTAAGTTCAAGAAGGCCCTTCTGATGTTCAAACTTGTGGATCTGTTGGCCAAAAAACCTGCCTGGTCCTCATGGATTAATTTATGAATAACTCTATTCAGTCTAGCAGCCAAGACCTTGGCCAGGATTTTAGCATCAGTGCATAGAAGGGAAATTGGCCTATAAGCAGCCACCTCTAGGGGGTCTTTCCCCTCTTTCTGCAACACTATAATAGTTGACTCTAGCATTGATGCAGGCAGCTGCCCCCCCTCAAATGCCCCTCCCAATGCTTTCAGCAGTTCGGGGATTAATACCTCACCATAATGTTTATAGGCCTCGAATGGGAGTCCGTCGGGACCAGGCGACTTAAAGCTTGCCATACTCGCTATTGCTTGTTGTAATTCTGCAATTGTTATTGGGGTTTCTAGTAAGTCCCTTTCCTCTTGTGATATGGCCGGGATCGACAACTTCCCCAGGAAGTCCTCCATCACAGTTTCCTTTCCTTTTTTCTGAGAGGTATACAGGTTTTTATAGTAGTCCCTAAAGGTTTGTACTATTTTTGGGGTACTTGATAGTATATCACCACTCTGAGATCTAATGGCGAGGACCGAGGATGGAGCAGTATTGGATATCACCAATTGCGCCAGCACTCTTCCCACCCTCTCGCCCTCCACCCAGGATACCTGTCGCTGGAGAAACCGCCTAGTCTCTGCCTTCTGCATGATAACTACCAGTGTGGGCTTATTCTCCACTCCTTCCGAGATCTATTTCCTCCTAGATTCAATGTAACTACCACAGGGGAGTGGTCTGAGATACCTCTTGGCCCATAAATTTTTTTTTCTGATAACTGGAGCGCTCTATCGTTTCCCAGGGCCAGGTCTATCCTTGAGAGTGCTGAATGTGACACTGAGTGACAAGAATATTGTAACACTCCCGGATTCCGCACCCTCCACAAGTCCACTAACCCTACTTCATCCAAAAATTGACTTAAACGACTCTTCTCAATATACTCTGAGAGGGTTCGTATCGGGAATCAATCCAACCTTCTGTCTAAGATCTCGTTAAAGTCCCTTACTGCTATAATCGGTAACTCTCTTTTGTCTAACAGGAATTCATTCAATTTGAGCATAACATCTAAATTAAAAGGCGGCGGGATACTTATATTTGCCACCACATACATAACACTGTCAATAGAACAGAGTAGAAAAATGTATCGGCCCATTTCATCTATCCTGGACTGCCTTCAGGAAAATTTCACCCCGGTTTTCACCAAGATACTTACACCCCTACTATAGGAAGAGCGGACCGCATGAAATTGGCATTGAAATTTTTGCGCCTGTAGATGCTGGGCTGTATCTTTGGTTAGGTGAGTTTCCTGCAGGCAGACCAGGTCTGCCCCATAACTCTCCATCACAAAGAGCACTGCCAGCTTTTTGAGCGGTGTCCCCAGACCGATAACGTTCCAAGATCCTATTTTCACTGTTTTAACCTGCATCTAATTATTGAGAAACATAAGATACCCAGATGGGTACCCCTGTGTAAAACTGAGATCATTACAGCGCAAAGTTTTTTGCGCCCTGCAACCCAAAAAAGTGATTTTAACCAGTGAAATCCGTGTTTCTTCTATCCGTTTAAACATTAGTAATTCTAAAAAAGTGTAAACAAAGCCACATCAACACAACCTTAATGCGTAAGTAAAAAATAAACAAAAGTGCTTTTCAAGTGCAAATTTAAGAGCCAGTTTCCTGTCATCATATCTATGTGTAAACCTGGGTCCAACCAGGGTATTTTCCAATGATGTATATACTTCCTATGAATATTTTACCAAAATGCTGCCCCTCCCACCCCTACCCCCTCCCACCCCCCTTCCATCCCCCCTCCTAACCCCCCACCACCTAACTAGGTGAACCCCCTGGGGGTTAACCGTGACCATTACCCAACCAACCAATACTAATACCATGCGTTGACTCCTGATTTCCCTTCCCATTCACCACCCCTCATACAAACGCCTATGTGCACCTGCCTCCGACCCCCACATAGCAAGGAACAGTGACCGGGGGTACCAAAAAAAACATATGTATATCCCAATGAACTGGTATATCCCAAGCCTAACATACCCCCCTTATCCTTCTATGGGGAGCTTGAAAATTTCTCTCTATTCTCCTCAAGCCACTTCTCCACACCGGCAGGGGAGTCAAAGAATAGGGTTCTCCCCAAAGCTGTTACCCGTAACCTCGCCGGGTAGAGGAGGGCATACGGAAGACTAAATTTTTGTAAGGTGCGTTTTGACTGAGTAAACTCTGCCCTGCACTTCTGCAAGTCTGGCGAAAAGTCGGCATAAAAAGATAATTTAGCACCCTTGAAGGAGACATTTCCTGCCTCCCTTATTTTTGGAAGCAGCACCACTTTGTCCTTGTAATTAAGAAACCTCATAAGTAGAGGTCTAGGATAACCCTCAGCCGGAGGAGCCCTGAAGGGGACCCTATGGGCTCTTACAATTGCAAAAGAGGTTGAAAATGATTCTCTCCCAAACAGGTCCACCAACCACTTTTCTAGGAATTCCATCGGGTTAGCGCCCTCACTTTTTTCAAGTAACCCCACCAGCCTCACATTGTCCCTTCGACTCCTATTCTCCATTTCATCCAATTTGGAGGCTTGTTTGGATATCTGTTCCTTCATCCATTTCATTTCTTTTATAAGTGGGGACATGTCATCTTCTAGCAGGTCTACTCTTTCTTCCAGTGCTGTTGTTCTCTCAGTGGTTTTCTGTAGGTCTTGCCTGACCAGCAACAGGTCCGCTTTTACTCCCTTCATCTGTTCACAGAGTTCTTTTAGCGAGGTGTTACATACCCCTACTGCCATGAATACATCTGTTAGGGTTGGCTCTTTCTCTAAGGGCAAGTTTGAGTCAGTAATGACCTCTATATTTGCGTTTATGTTTTGATCACTTGACCCCGATCCTTTATTACTGTTTGTTTTAGTTAGCTGAGCCGCTGGGGTAGCACCGGATGGCTGTAACTGAGACTGGCCCTGGCCCTGACTCTTCCTATCCAGTGCCCCCCCTGGTGTGCTTTCAACTGTGACCCCTTCTTTGGGGGAGTCACAGCGGGGGTATGAGCATATTGCTATAGTTTTGCTGCTGCTGACGCTGCTGCTGAGAGCTGCGGGTTTTTGTCTTTAGCAGAGCGTAGACTCTGCATCTTGCACTCTTTTAGCAATAAGTTGATTTCCGACAATGTTCCAGAATGAAGGAGAAATGAAGGGGCTATACCCCTACCCGCCCACTATGTAAGGGCGAGAGCCACGGCGGTTTAAGATGACCAGGCATAAACCAGCTCCTACTACTCGTATGCCCCCCAACAGGGTCAGTATTACGTGCTATCCCCCCAACAAGCTCCACCGTTGTAACAGGTTATAGGTCAGGTTGTGAAAACCACAGTCTATAGCATACAGTAATCAGTTCGCCGCAGGCTAGAGTGCCCTCCAATTTGCAAGGAGTGTGTAGAATAGTCAGTAGTTAGGGGGTACCTACACCCAGGAAGAAGAATCTTACAGCAAAAAAAAAACAACCCAGGTATTGCCCCCCACAGTCCCTGGTCCAGAGACACACAGAGCCCAACCAGAGCAGTATATCCGGTATGTGTTAAATCTTTCTCCCCGCAGAGAGCCTTATCAAGCAGACGAGATTAGTGAGGCAAGATACTGACGTGGATAGTAAACTTGAGCTATACAGGAGAGAAAAAAATCACATTACCAGGGATAAATCTGAGCCAGCGGGAGCCTGTATATCTTGCGATGAGGAGTGGTTTTATATATAAAGGTCCACTTACTGTACCCGCTTAAGGAGTCTTCGGATCTCCAGCTGTCAGTGTACACACGGGGGGCACTGGGCGCAGCCAGCCAACTCTCACCTCTCTCGGTCCGCTAGCCGAGTGACACCCATCGGCGTGTAGGGAGTGTCGTCACTCCTGGAGTTTCTTCGGCTCACACAGCCAGCGGAGAACAAAGGGGATTAGGGGAGGAATCAGGAAGCGATCAGGTGCACGAGTCTTTCTCCACGCTTTCCGACAGCGTCCATCCACCAGGCGCACACCGCCGAGGAGAGCGCCCGACTATCCAAGGGAGTGGAGCGGGGGGGTGGGGGAGTCCACACAGTGTCCTCGCGCTCGCTCACTCACTCCATACCACAACACCACACGCACCCGTCCATCCGGTCACGCCCATATATATATATATATATATATATATATATATATATATATATATATACACTTTTTTTCTAGTCTAGCCAAGCCTATATCTGACTGCAGGCCATTCCTGGTGTACATTTTCTAGTAAACTTCAGGCAGTGTTTTGTTAATAAAATTTTACAGTATGTCTGGAAGGCCACCAAGGAGAGGCAGACGCTCATAGGCCACTAAAAGAGGGCAAGTAGGCTCTGTGTCTACAGCCAACACTGCTGGTCGTGGACATGGTGCATCTTCAGCACGTAGCCGTGGGGCACACTTGTCCTTTTTTTCGGCAGCTGGCCGTGTTGATCCATAACATGCAGAAGAGTTGGTAGAGTGGATAACTAAGCCATCCTCCTCATCTTCTGTCACCCAGGCTCAGAGTAGTTTGCCTGCCAATGCAGCTGCCAAAGCGGCCTATTTCATCGGCTCAATGTCATCAGTCACTCCTTCCCTAGCCCCACCATCATGCATGGAGGAGTCCCCCGAACTGTTCGACCACAGTGTAGGGTACATGCTGCAGGAGGATGTGCAGCGTTTTGAAGGCTCCGATGATGGTGCCCAGGTTGAGGAAGGCAGTAACATGAACCCAGAGAGAGGGGGTGCCCAAGAAGGACAAGAAACTGGCAGTCATGTTCCCCCAGCTGCAGCATACTGCCAGGTTTGCAACAGTACCCACACCAAAGAACAAGGCGGACCTCTCCTTGCTCCTCATCAGCTGGGATCTCCAACCCCACTATACCTTCAGTCCTCTCAGAGACCTGCACTGAGAGGAATGAAGGTGTAGAATTAGGTGTGCCAAGTACTTGGGGGCAATCTGCTATCGCTACACCAACATCCGATTGTAGCAGGCAAATTTCCCTACCCCAGTTGCTAAACCGAAAGAAATTCAGTCCTAGCCATCCACATGCTCAGTGGCTGAATGCTAGCTTGGCTAAATTGCTAGCACTCCAACTGCTGCCTTTTCAGCTGGTAGACTCTGCCCCCTTTCGTGAATTTGTGGAATGTGCGGTACCTCAGTGGCAGGTTCCCAAACGCCATTTCTTTTCACGGAAGGCCATTTCAGCTCTCTACCGGCATGTGGAAGGCAATGTCTTGGCCTCGTTGGACAGGGCGGTCAGCGGTAAGGTGCATATTACCGCTGACTCATGGTCCAGCAGGCATGGACAGGAACGTTACCTTTCTTTCACGGCGCACTGGGTAACTCTGCTGGCAGCTGGGAAGGATGCAGGACAGGGTGCAATATTGTTGGAGTTTGTTCTGCCACCATGCCTCCAAAATGCTAGTAGTGCTGATTCTGCCACACCTCTCTCCTCCACCCCCTCCTCTTCTTCTTCCTCTATGGCCTCTTCCTGTGCAGATTTGTCCTCAGAACCAGCGGTGCTCCGTAGGCGTTCAAGGGGCTACGCAAGCACTCAGGCAAAAAGATGCCATGCGGTGCTTGAGTTGGTCTGCTTAGGGGACAGGAGCCACACTGGGGCAGAGATTCAGCTCTGCAGGGGCAGGTTCAGAGGTGGATGACGCCACGCCAGCTTCAGCCAGGAATGGTGGTTTGCGACAATGGCACCAACCTCCTCTCCGCCCTCCGACAGAGACACTTGACCCATGTTCCCTGTTTGGCTCACGTCCTTAATTTGGTGGTGCAGCGGTTCTTGTGCAGGTACCCGGGCTTACAGGATCTCCTGAGGCAGGCCAGGAAAGTATGTGGGCATTTCTGCCAATCATATATTGCCAGTGCTCGGCTGGCTGACCTTCAAAAGGAATGCAACCTGCCCAAGAACCGCCTCATTTGTGACATGTCCACCAGGTGGAACTCAACATTGGGAATGCTGCAGCGGCTGCAGAGGACCATCAATGAGTACCTGTGTGAGTATGGCACCAGGACAGGGTCAGGGGGGCTTGGCTTTTTTTCGCTACGCCAGTGGCTACTGATCTAGGATGCATGCAGTGTCCTGTCACCATTTGAGGAGGCCACGAGGATGGTGAGCAGTGACAGTGCATGGATCAGTGATACTGTCCCTCTTGTCTTCCTGTTGGAGCACACGCTTTCGTGGACTAATGGACAGGGTACTTGAGGCAGAACAGCGGGAGGAAGAGGAGGACTTCCTTACCTCTCAAGGCCCCCTTTATCCAGATACTAGTATTCCTGCAGGCCCGCCGATAACACAGGAAGAAGAAGAGGAGGAGGAGGAGGACTGTGTAAGCATGGAGGTGGAGGATAACACTCAGCATCAGCAGCAGTCTTCAAGGAATCGTTTGCAGTCCCCAGAAACCCATGGAGTTGTACGTGACTGGGATGAGGTGGTTGAGGATCATGTGATCCTTAGTGACCCAGAGGACTCAGGATCGAATGCCTCTGCAATCCTACGCTGCATGGCCTCCCTGATCCTGCAAAGCCTACGAAAGGACCAGAGGATTCGTGGTATCAAGGAGAGGGATCATTACTGGCTGGCAACCCCACTGTCCTGTCACCATTTGAGGAGGCCACGAGGATGGTGAGCAGTGACAGTGCATGCATCAGTGATACTGTCCCTCTTGTCTTCCTGTTGGAGCACACGCTTCGTGGAATAATGGACATGGCACTTAAGGCAGAACAGCCCCAAGTTCTGATCGGTTCCAGCAACCATCGCCAGTTTCTGATTTACATGGTGCAGGAATACCTAGGGGCAAGATCAGACTTGGAGACCTTTCCAACCGAAAATCCACTGGGTTACTGGGTCTTGAGGATGGATCACTGGCCAGAGCTTGCACAATATGCAATTGAGCTACTGGCCTGTCCTGCATCCAGCGTTCTTTCTGAACGCACATTCAGTGCTGCTGGGAGCTTTGTAACCGATCACAGTGTGCGCCTGTCCACAGACTCAGTTGATCGGCTCACCTTTATAAAAATGAATTAGTCTTGGATCACCAGCTACCAAGCACCTGATGCTGACGTAACTGATTAATTTTTCTATGAATGTGAGATCCCTTGAAGACTGCCTATGCTGAGTGACTATCCTGTTATGCTGAGTGACTATCCTATTCCTCCTCAATGTTCATGTTGATAGCTTCTAAGAACATTTTTGTTTCAGGGCACCACCACCAGTGCCTAAGACCCAATTTTTCTGCCCCTGTTTTACAGGGGCATATAATTATAATTTTTGCTGTAATATTTTGCAGCAGGGCTCATTCTTGCCCTCAGCTAGAGAATCTGTGAGGGGTTGCAGTGTTGTGGCACCACCACCAGTGCCTAAGGCCCAATTTTTCTGCCCCTGTTTAACAGAGGCATGTAATTACAATTTTTGCTGTAATATTTCGCAGCAGGGCTCATTCTTGAGCTCAGCTAGAGTATCTGTAAGGGGTTGCAGTGTTGTGGCACCACCACCAGTGCCTAAGGCCCAATTTTTCTGCCCCTGTTTAACAGGGGCGTGTAATTACAATTTTTAAACAAATATTTAACAGCAGGGCTCGTTCCTGCACTCAACTAGAGTATATGTGAGGGGTTGCATTGTGGCACCACCACCAGTGCCTAAGGCCCAATTCTTCTGCCCCTGTTTAACAGGGGTATGTAATTAAAATATTTGCTCTAATATTTCACAGCAGGGCCCGTTCCTGCGCTCAACAAGAGTATCTGTGAGGCTTTACAGTGTTGTGCCACCCCCACCACCACCACCTAAGGCCCAATTTTTTTGCCCCTGTTTAACAGGGGCATGTAATTACAATATTTGCTCTAATATTTCACAGCAGGCCCCGTTCCAGTGCCCACCAAGAGTAACTGTGAGGGCTTACAGTGTTCTGGTACCACCAACACCTAAGGTCCAGTTTTCTGCAGAGTATACAGGGCAGGCCATATAGTACAGGCGGTCCCCTTCTTTCAAACATCCGACTTACAAACGACTCCTACTTACAAACGGAGGGAGACAACAGGAAGTGAGAGGAAATCTACCCCTAGGAAGGAAAATTCTCTCCTGTAAGTGTTAATATGGGAAAAGGTGTCTCCACTGATGCTTTATCACCAATCCTTGTTCCCCTAATAACCCCAAGTTTTCAAAATCCAATTGTCATTGGGACAGAAAGTGAGGTGAAATCTTCTGAACAGGGGCACAGACAGTAAAACAAATGTTACAGGGGTGATAACCCTTCCCTATGTTATCCAAAAAGCTTAAAAATAGATTTTTTGTCTGGAGCTACACTTGCAAAATGTACCTGTTCCAAATTACAAACAGATTCAACTTAAAGTGGGGTTCCACCCAAAAAACAAAAATACCTGGAAAAATTCTTAAAAAAAAACAAAAAAACATTTGGATATTTTTTTTTTTTTTACTTACCTCTAAATGCCTGTTGCTAGGTGGTCCCTCGTAGTCTGCCTGTTCCTCTGCCTGGGCTGGTGACATCACTTCCCCCCAGGCACAGGAAGGGCTCGGCTCTGCTCCCTCCCTCCTGTCAATCATCTGGGACCCATTACAGGTCCCAGGTGATTGAGCGGCCAATCACAGCGCGCGGCGCCGCTCGCGCATGCGCAGTGGGTGCCAGGCTGTGAAGCCACAGCCTGGCGCCCACAGTTGAAATGCCGGCGCCGACGAGCGAAGGGGGGGGACGAGCGGGGCTTCGATCCCCCGCATCGCTGGACCCAGGGACAGGTAAGTGTCCAATTAAAAGTCAGCAGCTGCAGTATTTGTAGCTGCTGACTTTTAATTTTTTTTTTTTTTTTGACGGCCCCCCTGGGTGGAACTCCTCTTTAAGAACAAATCCACAGTCCCTGTCTTGTTTGGACCGCTTGTATACTGCTGTTCTGGGTATATAGGGCCTGGGGGCCCCACGCCTGTTCTTTTTAAAATTTTGGTGCAGGATAACCCTTAATATCCATACAAGACCCTAGTAATGGGCTGGGGGGGGGTACCCATGCCGTTTTTCTCAATAATTTTCATCCATATTGCCGAGACCTGACATTACATTACAGCAGTTTTAAATGACTATTATTTCTTTAGAAATGTCATTTTGTGCAGGGACTGTTCTAAACGCGGGAAACACGCGCCATTTTACAGGCATACTATAGTCAACCCCCAGGTACGATGTTTAAAGGAATATTTCAATTTTATTTTTTCACTTTAAGCATTATTAAAATCACTGCTCCCGAAAAAACGTCCATTTTTAAAACTTTTTTTTGCATTGATACATGTTCCCTGGGGCAGGACCCGGGTCCCCAAACACTTTTTAGGACAATAACTTGCATATTAGCCTTTAAAATTCGCACTTTTGATTTTTCACATTCGGGTCCCATAGACTTTAATGGTGTTCGAATGTTCGCGCAAACTTTTGGTCCGTTCGCATGTTCTGACGCGAACCGAACCGGGGGGTGTTCGGCTCATCCCTAATACAGAGGTAAGCAAGCCATTTGGGTGGGGTGGAGAGGTCAGTGCAGTTAAGCTCATGAAGGATGAAAGGGAGGGAGGGGTATTAGAGGTTTAGAGAAACTAAGGAGCAATAATCTTTCACACTCAAACTACTCTAAAGTTCCTTTAAAATAGAAGAACATGGTGTAGTGATGTGGAGATCAGCAGGAGGAAGCGCTGAGCACAGCAAGGGAACACAAGAGATTGACAGTACTGGAAGAGTCAATTTCGCAGCAAACTTCAGAGAAGGATCTTTAACCATTTCCCAACTTCGGACACAGCTGATCACAGATCAAGGTAAAGGGCCAATCACAGCGGCCGTTTACCATTTGATCAGCTGTGTCCAATCACAGCTCATCACATGTAAACAAATGCCGGTTATCGGAATTTCCTTTCCTCAGTGCTGTCACTGTCTCAGGAAAAGAAAAATGATAACTGGCTTTCCTGTGACAGTTTACACTCATGATCAGGGCACTGATCATCAGTGCAGCATAGCAGTGGCCATCAGTGCCACATATCAGTGCCCATCAGTGCCACATATCAGTGCCTATCAGTGCCACATGTCAGTACCCATCAGCGCCTATCAGTGCCCATCAGGGCCAGCTATCAGTGTCCATCAGTGCAGCCTCATCATTGCCTCCTTATCGGTGCCTATCAGTGCAGCATATCAGTGAACATCAGTGCAGCTTAATAGTGCCCATTAATGCAGCCTCACAGGATTTGATTGACAGCAGCAGGAGACAATGGCTCCCTCTGCTGCCTCCAGTGAAGGTAGAGAGGGACAGCATCGCACAGAGCTAAATTAATAACCAATTCAATACCAGGCCCTTTCACCCCTTCCCACCCAGGACAATTTTCAGCTTTCAGCTCTGTCGCACTTTGAATGAAAATTGCAGGGTCATGCTACACTGTACCCAAACAAAATTTTTATCATTTTGTTCCCACAAATAGAGCTTTCTTTTGATGGTATTTTTATCACCTCTGCGGTTTTTATTTTTTGCTAAACAAACAAAAAAAGAACACAATTTTTGAAGAAAAAAAGTTTTTCTTCGTTTCGGTTATAAAATTTTGTTTTCTCCTTCACTGACAGGCACTGATGAGGGGGCACTGATGGGCACTGATGAGGCAGCACTGATAAGTTGGCACTGATAAGGTGGCATTGATGGACACTGATGAGGATGCACTGATATGTAGAATTGATGGGCACTGATAGGCGGCACTGATATGCAGCACTGATGGGCACCAATAGGTGGCACTGATATGCAGCACTGATAGGTGGCACTGTTGGGCACTGATAGGCACTGACTGGCGGCACTGATGGGCACAGACGGGCGGCTGTGATGGGCACTGACAGGCGGCACTGATTGGCAGCACTGATGTTGAGGTACTGACAGGTTTTACTGCTGGGCACTGATAAGGGCACTGACTGGACTGTGGTGGGCACTGATTTGGGCACTGATTGGCACTTTTATAGGCACTGTGAGCTGTGTTTTTATGGGGCACTGACTGACAGCTTATGGGCACATTTTAAAAGGTGTTGTGGCACCTCTGAGGGGGTGTGCTGATAATCAATGTGGTGATCATCAGCACAGACCCCCTCTGACAGGGAGAGCCGCTGATCAGCTCTCCCTGTCAGAGGGGGGTCTGTGCGATGGCCACACTGCGTGCCAGCATGTTATCCGCCTGGACGTCATATGACGCCCAGTCAGGATAACAGAACCACTTCCCGGCCATCATTCTGCATACGGTGGGCAGGAAGTGGTTAATATCAGGCTCAGGTAGTATTATTAGTGGGGTCAGCTGATCATAGAAGGTTTTTTTTATCTTAATGCAGAAAAGGCATTAAGGTAAAAAACCATGTGCCTTTACAGACACTTTAACACACATTATGTTTGTAGCTACACAACATGTTATTTTTAACTGAAACATATTTTATTTATTTTTCAATAAACATAATCAATAGTAATTATTAAGTTAAATTCAGGTACTTAGACTGCTTGCATCTAAAAACTACATTTAAGGATGTATCAAGGAAACAGAATTGTTAAAAAAAATAGATCATATAAATACATTTGCATGGGGTTCACAGTTAAAGCATTTCTGTACCGGTTAATATTTTAAACACAAAATATTTCACCATGTAATTATTCCAACATGATGACACAAATATTAAAGACAAATATCGCACAATAAGTGTCCATGTGTATTCATTCAAAATATTGTTCAAATCTTGCTGCAAAAAATCAAGTGAACCACATCCAGTGATAAAATAATATTCAATCCGTGTTCCAGATATAAAATTAAATGTGCCGCTTGCCAGATCCCCATGATTTCTAAATTATAGGAGATCATGTTACACATAAGGTGAACAGATGTATGCATTCTTCCAGTGTGTAATCCGACCTCCGCGATGGATCAATTAAACAGCCTCCTGAATAGCTTCCCAGCCCTGCACACTTCAATCAGGACTCACTCAATGCTCTCCACTCGGTGTACTGTATGTGGGGTTTAAACATAGGGAATACTCGTATTATATAACAAAAATGATTTACTGAGCTAAAAATATGCACTTACAGCATCATGGATAAAAACAAGCAGTAGAGAGAGGGTAATTCAACCAAGAAATCATCAACAGGTATGGATCATGTTCACGTCACAACTTCCATCTCCTTCCAAAGCGTTTCCCCTAACAGGTTCTGTCTGGGAATGGAGGATGGATTAGGGACGTCTAGCCAGTGGCAGTCCGTGCATTGTGGGCACACGGGCACCGCCCCCCTATCCATGCGTCTGTCCCCTTTCAGGACGCCGGACGCATGGATTCCTATGGCGGGGGTGGGAGGAGGCGTTGTTTTTTAAGCACCTGATTAGAGTCAGAGGCCCTTATAGGCTTCAAAATAGGGTGGGCTCGGGATGCAGAGAGTGCGCCCTGATCCCACCCAATTGTGTGATGATAACGAATGAATTTTCACTATTTTCACACTAACGTTCCTCCCCGCCAATCAGGAGGCAGGGCGTCAGGCCTGTCTATCGATTGGCCAAAGCGCCAGGCGTTCCGATTGGATGCCTGGCGCTTAGGAAGAGGAGACATGCGCTGGACTGGAGGTAGGATACCTCCACCGCTGCTGCTGCTGCTCTGAGACACAGGAGCACATGAAGAGGATACCCACAGCCTGGCGGTAAGTGCCTGACCACCTGCGGGGGGGGGGGGGGGTCTGTCTGTCAGAGCCATGAGCCACAAGGGGGGGGTGCTGTCATCAGAGCCCAGTGCTGCAAAAGGGGGGGTGCTGTCCTCAGAGCCAGGGCTGTTTTTCACTTTTTAGATTTGCAAATATAAGCAGAATAAGAAGCCTGGTGGACGTGAGAGCAGTTCAGCCTTTCTGTGAACTGGGGGCAGCAGAGCCTGCAGTACATTCACTTTGCAGCACAGAACACTTTGCAGACTCCATGGAGGGACTTTACAGAGAGGCCTGGACCGAGAGGAATGAAAAGGACTAACAGAGGGCCGGCATGACAAGGTGATAAGGAAATAGCATGGGTTAACAAAATAGAGAAAATGTGGGGGTTTAATGATTGGAGGAGAAAGTGGAATAGGTGGGGTTTAGTTCATTTAAGGAGCAAGGGGGGTGACACGGGCAACACTGCAGGGGATCTTGTCAGAGGAACAGTTTGCAGCTCCTCTCCCTGCTCAGCAATGGCGGATATCAATAGGCTTTTGGCCCAGCTGCGCGCAGCTGCTGCCTCCAAGGGCCCTGATTGGCTGCAGAGCCAATCAACTCCCTTCCTTTCTGAGCAGGCATCAGGGTCGGCAGCGGGGGGGAGGACCTGCCACACGCTCTGAGGTCACGGCCTCCAGAGCGTTTTCTCCAGGAACCTCGCCCAGAACTTCACGCCACAATAGGAGCTCCCCGGACCAGGACACATCCGGCCCCCCCAGCAAAACACCAGTTGGTTTTAGCAGGGCCGGGGCGGAACCCTCGTCACTGTGGGCGGGGCTTCGGCACGCGCATCACGCCCGCCCGTGCGGCGGGGTCAGCAGAGACAGACAGACACCCCATTGCTGGATGTCACAGCCAGGGGGAGGTCCCAGCGAGGGAGACAAACTACCACGGCCGCCGGGCCCTCTCCGGCCACGGCCGGCAGCCTCAGACCAGCTCTTCACACCACTGGACTGCGAGGGCAAGATGGCAAGATGGCAAGATGGCGCCGTCCGCTGTGACACGCCAGCAGGGGCCAGTGCAGATGACACACAAGAGGAACAACTGGGGGGTTGAGCCAATGCCAGGAGACGGGGCCAGCAGAGCCAGGTCAGCATGGTGTCTAGGCCGGTGTCTCCAGGGGTGAGCGATCTGGAGGTCCAGGAGTCCGTCAGGCGCACGATCAGAAGGGGAGCTGTCCGGGTCAGAATTGGAGGATGCTCAGGGGAGCCAGGCAGGAGTGGATTCCAGAGTGACGGCAGCGGGGACGCCCTCCCCTGGTCAGCCCAGTAAATCACCATGTCTGTCCTCTATGTACAAGCCTAACACTATGCAGGGGTTGTCGGGAGTAACGGTTGCAGGGGGTTCAAGGGCCACTAAACGGGCGACACAGCCCCTTGTGGCCGCAGTGGGGGCCCCCCGGGTGGCAGATTCTGTATCCGCCCCCACGGGGTCTGACACACGTTTGCAAGATTTACTGGAGGGATTACAGGGCTTGGTACAGCAGTTTGCGGTAGGGACCGGGGGGCAGGTGCAACAGGCAGCTGCATGGGTGCCGCCGAGTGGCGGGTCTCCCTCGGCTGCGGTGATGCAAGGAGCCCCTGGGTCGGTCACCTCCCCTTTAGAAGTTCTTGTGGAACCTCAGAGAGCCGCAGGTTTGACTGAGTCCATGGATCCTGGGCTGCCAATGGCTGTGGGGGGGGGAGCTGGTACATGGCAGGAAAGTGGGGGCAGGACAGATGTGGTTCACATTGCAAATGCAGCAAAATGCAAGGTATAGGTCTGTTTTGAGGGCCCGCTAGGCTCTCACCTGAAGCAGGAGGTCAGAGACAAGATAGTGAAGGGTGAGCACGTGGAAATATTTTCGCTGTTGCCCCTGGAGAAGTTTAATTTGGACAGGGTTAAACCAGGTAATAGCAAGAAGGAGGATGAGGAAAAACAGAGATACCGTTTGATCCCGCGCACGTTCACAAATTGGCTGCAGGCATTTGCCATTATGGCAAGTGTGATAGGCGAAAAGAACCCAGAACACCCTATCAACCCAGAACATTGTTCGGTGCTTTTCTGTTACATGGACGCGGTGGGGGAGGCGTACAGAGTCTACGGAGGTTCGGCATGGCTGCGGTATGACGAGCAGTTCAGACAACGCAGGTCCGTCCATCCGTCCCTAAGATGGGATCACAAGGACATTAGCCTCTGGATGAAGCTGATGTTGTCGGCGAGGGCCCCGAATCAGTTTTTTCCAGGGGGGGCCGGGGGTGCTACATCCCCAGGACAGCCGTCCTCCATAAAATGGGGTGTCTGCTGGTAGTACAATGAGGAAACCTGCAAGTTCAGAGGAGCATATAGTTTTAAACACGAGTGCTCCGGCTGCGGGGGATCTTATCCCGTCTCACGCTATTTCAAAAAAGGCAAGGCTCGAGCCGGGGATTTTAGCAACAAAGGGGACGACACCGCTGAGGGTGGAAAGGATGCAAATTTTTCTAAATAGGTATCTAGATCAGGAGGCCGCTAGTCTGTTGAGGAAGGGATTTTCAGAGGATTTCCATATCACTTGCTCTTTATCGGCCGTCCTGCCTACCGGCTAAGAATTTGCGTTCGGCTTTGCTCCATCCTGGGGTAGTGGGGGAAAAAACTGGGTAAGGAAGTGGCGCTAGGCCACGTGGCAGGGCCTTTCAGCGATCGGCCTATGGAAGAGTTGGTGATTTCCCCTTTGGGAGTGGTGTCCAAAAAGGAGCCAAACAAGTTTAGGCTCATACACCACCTGTCTTTTCCAAAAGGGGGATCGATCAATGATGCGATCAACCCTGACTCATGCACAGTTTCGTACACGTCCTTTGATGCGGCAGTGGGCTGGGTTCGCCGCTGTGGAAAGGGGGCACTGATGGCAAAAGCTGATATTGAATCAGCTTTTAGCTTGCTTCTGGTTCATCCAGATAACTTTTGGCTGTTGGGGTACTGTTGGCAAGGGGAATTTTACATCGATCGGTGCTTACTCATGAGTTGCTCCATTTTGTGCACATTGTTCGAAACATTTAGCTCCTTTGTAGAATGGGTGGTTAGGGATGTTTCTGGGCTGAATTCCATAATTCATTACCTGGATGCTTTTCTTTGTGTGGGTCCGCGGTCATCTACCGTGTGTGCAGTTTTGTTATCCACACTGCAACACATGGCGGACGCATTCGGAAATCATTGGCAGAGGACAAGACAGAGGGCCCAACCACCGCTCTTAGCTTTTCGGGCATTGTCATTGACTCGGAAGCTATGGAGTGTCGATTACCGGAGGGGAAGTTGGGTGCACTGAGGTTGGAGATTCGGGGGATTCTGGGGCTACGGAAGATTCAGCTGAGGCAGCTGCAATTTTTAATATGAACTTTTCATGCCGCATTATTCCCATGGGCAGGGTGTTTTGCAGACGGCTTTCGGCAGCAACCGTGGGGGTCCAGTCATTCGGATTACTAGGGAGCATCACGAAGATTTGAGGGTGTGGGATACCTTCTTGATGCACTACAATGGCAGATCAGTCTGGATGTCCGGCCCGGTGAGTAACTGGGACTTGAAGCTCTTTACTGATGCTGCAGGGCCAGCAGGTTATGGGGGTTTCTATCAGGGTCATGGGAGTGCTGGTCCTTGGCCAGTGGTGTGGGTGGACGCAGGGTTACAGAAAAATCTGGTGCTTCTGGAGCTGTTTCCAGTGGTTCTGGCCGTGGAAATATGGGGCGAGTCATTCAGGAATTTGAAGGTGAGGTTAAACTGTGACAACCTGGGAGTGGTTCAAGTCATTAACCGGGTCTCAGCATTATCACAGCCGGTAATACAGCTGTTACGCCACCTGGTGCTGCGGTGCCTACAGTTGAACATTTTTTCAGTATGCGGTGCATCTCCCGGGGGTGGATAACACTTTGGCTGATGCTTTATTTCGCTTTCAGTGGGACAAGTTCCAAGAGCTGGCTCTGGGGGCGAACCAACCAGGGGTGCCGTGTCCCCAATGGCTGTGGGAGATCGCCTTGGTGTCCTCACAGGTTGGATAAAGAGGTCGGTGAGTATGTCCACGTGGGCTGCTTACGAGAAGGTATGGCAGGAATGGTGGGCGCTGGTCAGGCAGGCCGGAGTGGAGCAGGACGCCATGGAGATAAGGTTGCAGGTTTATTATTTTGTCTCCAGGAATTTGGAACGAGGGGTGTCTGTGTCGGCCATAGACCGCAAGCACTTGCACTTGCATTCTTGTTTAAATTGCAGAGCGGGGCAGATTTCACAAAGGATTTCTGCGTAAGACAGGCCATGAAGGGTTATCGGCGTCAACATAAATGGAGGGATTCCAGGAGGCCGGTGTCCTTTGACAACCTGCGGTCACTGTTTGTTCAGTTGGGTGGGGTGTGCTCTTCGGCATATGAAGGGTATTTGTTTAGAGCGGCTTTTTCGCTAGCTTTCTTTGGCGCCTTCAGCTGGTTAGCCCTTCCAAAACATTTCTGGGGGGTTTACAGGTTCAGGACGTGGAGGTTAAAGGGATGGGCATTGAGGTATTGTTACGCCGGTCCAAGACAGACCAGGGTGGCAAAGGGGTAAAACTACAGCTGTATTCATTACCGGACTCTGTTGTATGCCCGGTGGTGACGGTGAGGGAATTTTTGGAAATTCGCCCTAGCTCGGATGGGGTTTTGCTGGTGCACAGGGATGGAGCCCCATTGTCTAAATTCCAGTTTGTGTTTTTTTTTTTAAATGCCTGACAATAGCGGGTTTGGATAGCTCACAGTATGCTTCGCACTCCTTCCGCATTGGTAAGGCGACAGAGGCCGCGCGATGTGGGTTGGACGAGGCGGCTGTAAAACGGATTGGTCCCTGGGAATCGGGGAGATTCCGGATTTACAGACAACCACATTTGGTAGTTGGATGGGGGGAGACAAAGCATGGGGTAGGACATAAAAGGGGGTGGTTTATTTGCCGTTTGGGCATGTATTCAAGTTTTTGAGTTGGGTGAGTATTGTGTGTAGTGGGATCATGGTTATCTTGTGGTTTTCTTCCTTTCTTGCAGGTGGAAACCAGATGCGCCTCGTCTGGATATTGGGCCACTCCTATGTGTTTTGGGGGGCCAGGCGGGCAGACCTTAGGTCTAATGGCAGGCAACTGGGGATTCCCAGGGGGGAGGCATGTATACGTTGGTTAGGCTGCCCGGGAATGTTGTGGAGTAGGGTTCTGCCAGAGGTGCATCGCTTTGCATGGCTGGACAGGCCTCTGGACATTTTGGTTCTCCGCGTTGGGGGGAATGATTTGTGGGGTTGTGCCATTAGGGTGCTTATTAAGGACATTAAATTTGATTTCCTTCGGATGCGGACGACCTTCCCTGACATGTTGATCGTTTGGTCGGACGTTGTAGCTAGGACGACTTGGCGGTTAGCAAGGTCGGTGGATAAACTAAATAAAGCCTGCATTAAGGTTAATAAGATGGTGGGCCGTTTCATGGTTCAGAATGGGGACTTGGTGATCCGCCATAGGGAATTGGAGAAGGACGTTGGGCTGTATCTCAGAAGGGATGGGGTTCACCTGTCAGCGGTGGGCATTGATCTTTGGTCCCTGGGACTGCAGGATGGGATACAGCGGGCTTTGAGAGTGTGGTGGGACTCCCAAGGGTAAGGGGTCACCCTTGTTAGCGGTGGTGGTCTTTGATGGTGGCAAGTAACCTATGAGATGGAAGTGTGGGGGACCCATCGGTGGTATGGGCCAACGGTGTTTTCAGTTAACATGGGTTAACTGGATGATGGTAATGGTGGCAGTGTGGGAATGGGTTTGTCTCTGGGCTGGTGTGACACGGCTGGGGGCCTAATACGAAAAAGCCCGCAATGTGGAAGTGGAATAGAGTTAGGTTGGGAAGTGCTGTCAAAAACCACCGGAGGGAGCAACTGAGATTATGGAAGTTTCTGTTATGGTTAAAATGTTTATATATATGGCCAGTTATACTCCAGTTCAAGTGTGGTCTGGTTAATAAATAGGTAATGATAAGTGGAATGGGTTTTTGATAATGGTGGCAGTCTTATGAAGGTGGACATCTTATCTACACTGGTCATGTTCCATTTATGCAGGCACAACAGAAAACTGAGTACAAGGACAGCTATGATCTGACAGCTGGGAGCTGCTCCCTGCACAAGGTAAGCTCACACTGTCACATGTGGACAATACATAGTCCTAGGAGCAGAGTGGATTTTGTTTTGGATACAGGGCAGGGCGGGAGATCAGGGGAAAAGCATGAAACAGCAATCACAGATAAAAGGTGGCAGAATCTGTTGATTTACATGGACAGTCATTAGGGCATCAGGGTGTTTTCTTTGGAGCGTGAGTCAACAGTGTTTTGCTAAAAGGAGCTACTTCCTCTATAAGAGAGAAGATGCCTTTATTCTGTATGCAGAGGGTGACTGCTTCACCCTAAAGAGTGTCTACCACAGTTTATACCAGCTGTCTGTAAGGTGACACTGTGCTGTGTAATGTACAGGTTTTACCAGCTGTCTGTAGTGTAACACTGTGCTGAGTAATGTACAGGTTTTACCAGCTGTCTGTAGAGTGACACTGTGCTGTGTAATATACAGGTTAATTGGCTGTCTGTAGGGTAACACCATGCTGTGTAATGTACAGGTACTACAGGCTGTATGTAGGGTAACACTGTACTTTGTAACATACAAGTTGTACTAGCTAGCTGTAGGGTGACACTGTGTAGTGTACAGGTACTACCAGCTGTTTATAAAGTGACACTGTGCTGTGTAATGTACAGGTAGTACTGGCTGTCCATTGGGTGACGCTATTCTATGTAATGTATAGATTTTAACAGCTGTCTGCAGGGTGACATTGTGCTATGTAATGTACAGATAGTACATGCTATCTTTAGGGTAATACTGTGCTGTGTAATGTACAGGTAGTACCAGCTGTCCGTAGGGTGATACTGTGCTGTATAATGTACAGGTAGTACTGTCTGTCTGTAGGATGACAGTGTGCTGTATAATGTACAGGTAGTACCTGTTAATTAATTAACTATATTCTGTATTCCTCTGTCAGCACTGCAAAATGACATAAACATGTTTTGTAACAAAAATATGTGTTGCTAGCAGTTAGAGAACAATATGTGTTGTAAGCTGTTTAGATAACAATATGCACGTTGTAAGCAGTTGTATGTCGATATGTCAAGTCATGGTCGTGCGTACTAACAGAGGATGGGAGACACAGATAAGCAGATGTGGAGTTCTGGGTATGTCGACCATAGAAGGGGTATAAAAGAAGAGATGTATTTTAGGCTCATTGGGACATTGCTAATATACACACGTTCTGTATAGTGCTTTGTTCCCCATATACGTATATATGTGTATATATATATATATATATATATAAGTGCTAATAAACAATTTAATTTGGAGCCAGTCTTGCTTTCAGGTATTTTCCCTTTACAATCAATGGTGCCGTAGAAGACTCGTATTGCTAACTGGACACAAGACCTGTGGTCTACCTAACGTATAATTGCAATAAGACAAGGGCCCAACGGTGAGTAGATTGTCTCACTATATGTCTGGTTGTCCTTTTGCAGCCAGGGGGAATACAGATCGTGTGTCAACACACAATCAAAGAACCTGGGCAAGAGGGGTGATACTTTATGTTCTGTCTACTAACTTGTGTAGCAGTGTAGTTGCCACGAGTAACAAACATCCACCATATCACCCTGCTGCCAGACCTCCATATATCACCTCTTAGACAATGAACAGTCATTTGCTTTGTTTTGTTTTTGTGTATTGGGGGGTATAACTTGGTTGGGGAAAGGGGTATATGGGATGCCCATAGATCAAATAACTTTGCCATCATATTTATAGGCTTAAACTTTGGTTGAGCCATGAAGAAATGAAGCACATGTACAACATCTATAGTCTTTCCCTGCATCACCATGCAGATCATTGCTCCTCCTCTGCGTAACTCCTGCAGACTATTGCTCCCAGAACTTCCTCATCAATGACCGTGTAAAGATGAGGACTTCACCCATGACCGTGTAAGGGTGAAGCTCCCAGAAATCCTTCCCTCCTGCACAAAACTTATACTGTAGCACATTATGTTTCTTGTCACATCCTCTTGTTGTATGCAAAAGAACCCACTCTGAATAGTCTCTTAATGCTAACTCCGATTGGTTGCTGCTACTAGGCCAGAGGCCTGCAGTACCTCTCCCCGGAGGTCTAGTAGTATAATAGCATGTGCAGAACGGTGGACTACTGTTCCCAGCTAGCCCAGCTTGCAAATCCTGTGCCCTCGGGTCACATCGATTTGACACTAATCCCCACAGTCTCTCCTCTGATCCAGGACTCCTCATCAATGACCATGTAATGATGAGGACTTTACCAATGACCGTGTAAAGGTGAAGTTCCCTGACAGACTTCCTGGCATGTCTCCACATCCAGCCCTCCACTGTGGTACACTCACCGACCTTTCTCTGCCCCGAGTCCATGATGGAGAACTTAACCGGACCGTACGTTCCGACAGCTTCACCTGCCCCTCTGCTCCAGGAATTCCTCATCAATGACTGTGTAATGATGAAGACTTCACCAATGATTGCGTAAAGCTAAAGCTCCCTCACAGCTCTCCTCGGGCCTCCTCCTGTGATCGGCGCACCCCCCCCCCCCCCAGATGGGGATGGCCTCCTGCTGCTGTCTAGTACTCCATTCTCCACTTCTCCCAGCTGACAACTCCCCCCAGTGGCATGTTACCTCAGCTTATTTAGGAGGCCCGCCCCCTGCCAATTCCAGTTGGGGATTGGTCAGGGCTCCCACATGAGTTGCCCCCCCACTCCAGTTCTAGGCCCTGCCCCTCTTCCAGAACATTCTCCCTGGAAGCAGGAGAGGCGCCTCAGCACTGAAGTACAGGTGGTCACACCCACTGCTACACTAACCACTCCCTGCCCCCAGATCAAAACAAGCAGACCTAGCTTGAAGCATAGGCCTGCCTAAATTTACCTGTACTAATGCTACTAATATAATGTTGGGACATGTTTTGGAGGCCCTAAAGGAGGAAACAGATGAGCTAATAGAGGTACGAAGACAGGTGATTGCTAATCACATGGGATTAGACATATTATTTTCTTCACAAGGAGGGTTGTGTAAAGTTATTGAACAGGAATGTTGTACTTACTGTATATAGTTGATAATAGCTATGATGTAGAAAAGCATTTAGCGGTAGCAGGGGAATTGCAAGGGAAAGTGCATGATATTGCTAATCATACATTAGATTTATCAGAATTGGGAGGAGGATGGCTATCCTGGCCGAACACTCTATCATGGTTTAGGGGAATAGGAGAAGTGTTTAAAACCTTTTTGATAGGACTACTGAAAATTATGTGTGTGATCTTGGGAGCTGTGCTATGTTTGTATTTGTGCTTTAAGATCATGTTTGCATGTACAGCAATGTGTAAGGTAAAGATAAAACCTGATAAGAAAACCTCAGATGTTTCTTTTGCTTTCTTGAAGGAAGAAAATGGTAGAGAGAGAAATGCCAGACCTCTTCTTCGTATTTGATGGCCCCTGCAGTTGTCTGTCCTGTTATGCTGCTGAAGTAGAAATGCTTGAACTAAAATTTGAACCTGAAAGTGAGAATTCACCCATCCGGATGATTTACGACACATTTGGAGGTTCTCTAATGCCCTGTACACTTGACCGGTTTTGCCACCGGAATAAACTCTGAAGGTTTTTCCGACGGAGTTCCAACGGAATTCCGCTCAAGCTGTCATGCATACACACGGTCACACCAAAGTCCGACCGTCCAGAAAGAGGTGACCTAAAACACATACAACGGGACTAGAAAAAGGAAGTTCAATAGCCAGTAGCCAATAGCTTTCGTCTCGTACTTGCTTCAGAGCATGCGCCGTTTTTGGTCCGTCGGAACAGCATACAGACGAGCGGTTTTCCCAATAGGAATTGGTTTCTTCGGAAATATTTAGAACATGTTCCATTTCTAGGTCCATCAGAATTTTCGAAAAAAGAAGTCTGATAAGGCATACACACGATCGGAATAGGCGATGAAAAGCTTCCGTTGGACTTTTTCTGTCGGACATTCCGCTCGTGTGTATGCGGCATTAGCCCTACGTTCACTACCAAGAACTTTTAACTAGAACAATTAAGCTGTGTTGCTGGACCCAATTCCCTACCCAGTGCTGAAGAGCCCTCAGAAGAGAATAAGAAGTCTGTTTATTCTAATGACTCACTTCAAATATTGCAAGACGGACAGACTGTATGGGAAATTTGGGTTGTGGGACATCCATATATACATTGGGCCCAGAAGAAAGCATTACACGTGGGGATGGAGAATTTGAGGTGTGAACCCAATAGGATAAGAGTAATTTGGGGTGGTCTTAGGGGAATGCGCTGGAGGGCTTTGAAGCCACTCTTGGTCATTGTCCTACTCCTCTTGGCATTATCATCCACTTAGGTGGTAATGACGTGGGGAGAAATAAGAATTTTGGATTGATTTCCTTGTTAAAAGGAGATTTGAAGGGGATTTCAGAGTATTTCCCTGACACCATTCTGGCATTTTCCTCCATTGTTCTCAGACATGTTGGAGTCAGGGAGCAAAGTGGAGGGGAAGGAGAATAAACAATGTTCTCCAAAGGTTTTTGTGGAAGGAAAAGGGGTATATGTACCATAACTATTCTTTGTAAGGAGAATAGCTTGATCTCTTCTGAGATGATGAGGTTCACCTAAGTAATGAAGGGAATTGCATTTTTGTGTCCAGTTTGAGACAGATGGTGGAGTTTTGTCTGTTTATGGGGGATGCAAATTCTTAGTTAGAGTGTGGATGGTTGATGTGTGTAGTGGCTAAATAAAATTAAAATTTGCTTGAGTGAATAGTTGATGACTCTGTCCCATTAATTCCAGCTCTTCGAGGGTAACATTTACCCAGTTCATGAGTATGGCTAATCTAGCTTGTGAATGTCGGTAGAGGAGATGGAATGGACGTTGTCTATATTTTTAGGAGGATAGTAAGGAACTAAAGTATTGTAACCTTCTTTTACACCAGAAGGTCTGTGGACAGGGATGAGTGAGTAAGAGTCAAGCATTTATATATTTGCATTTCCATACTTAAGACGATAGATGTTTTGGAGGGTCTTTTATCTCATACACCCTTGGTTCCTGTCACTTTCAGGCTGGTGGAAAAGAATGAAGATTAGTGATCGGCAATGATCAAAGGGGGTTAATGTATTGGGATAATTTATTATCAATGCTGAATCACTATATATATGTTTGCTGTGTTAATTAATAAACTATATTCTGTATTTCTCTGTCAGCACTGCAAAATGACATAAACATGTTTTGTAACAAAAATATGTGTTGCTAGCAATTAGATAACAATATGTGTTGTAAGCTGTTTAGATAGCAATATGCACGTTATAAGCAGTTGTATGTCGATATGTCAAGTCATGTTCGTGCGTACTGACAGAGGATGGGAGACACAGATAACCAGATAAGCAGATGTGGAGTTCTGGGTGTGTCGACCATAGAAGGGGTATAAAAAAAAGAGATGTATTTTAGGCTCATTGGGACATTGCTAATATACACATGTTCTGTATAGTGCTTTGTTCCCCATATATACAGTATCTCACAAAAGTGAGTACACCCCTCACATTGTTGTATATATTTTATTATATCTTTTCATGTGACAACACTGAAGAAAATATACTTTGCTACAATATAAAGTAGTGAGTGTACAGCTTGTATAACAGTGTAAATTTGCTGTCCCCTCAAAATAACTCAACACACAGCCATTAATGTCTAAACCACTGGCAACAAAAGTGAGTACACCCCTAAGTGAAAATGTCCAAATTGGGCCCAAAGTGTCAATATTTTGTGTGGCCACCATTATTTTCTAGCACTGTCTTAACCCTCTTGGGCATGGAGTTCACCAGAGCTACACAGGTTGCCACTGGAGTCCTCTTCCACTCCTCCATGACGACATCACAGAGCTGGTGTATGTTAGAGACCTAGCGTTCCTCCACCTTCCATTTTAGGATGCCCCACAGATATGCAATGGGGTTTAGCTCTAGAGACATGCTTGGCCAGTCCATTATCTTTACCCTCAGCTTCTTTAGCAAGGCAGTGGTCGTCTTGGAGGTGTGGTTGGGGTCATTATCATGTTGAAATACTGCCATGCGGCCAATGTTTCCGCTCTGCTTCCGTATGTCACAGTACATGTTGACATTCATGGTTCCCTCAATGAACTGTGGCTCCCCAGTGCCGGCAGCACTCATGCAGCCCCAGACCATGACACTCCCACCCCAAGCTTGTCTGTAGGCAAGACACACTTGTCTTTGTACTCCTCACCTGGTTGCCGCCACACACGCTTGACACCATCTGAACCAAATACGTGTATCTTGGTCTCAACAGACCAAAGGACATGGTTCCAGTAATCCATGTCCTTAGTCTGCTTGTCTTCAGCAAACTGTTTGTGGGCTCTCTTGTGCTTCATCTTTAGAAGAGGCTTCCTTCTGGGACGACAGCCATGCAGACCAATTTGATACAGTGTGTGGCGTATGGTCTGAGCACTGACAGGCTGACACCCCTCCCCTTCAATCTCTGCAGCAATGCTGGCAGCACTCATACGTCTATTTCCCAAAGACAACCTGTGGATATGACGCTGAGCACGTGCACTCAGCTTCTTTGGTCGACCATGGCAAGGCCTGTTCTGAGTGGAACCTGTCCTGTTAAACCACTGTATGGTCTTGGCCACCATGCTGCACCTCAGTTTCAGGGTCTTTGCAATGTTCTTATAGCCTAGGCCATCTTTATGTAGAGCAACAATTCTTTTTTTCAGATCCTCAGAGAGTTCTTTGCCATGAGGTGCCATGTTGAGCATCCAGTGACTAGTATGAGAGAGTGAGAACAATAACACCAAATTTAACACACCTGCTCCCCATTCACACCTGAGACCTTGTAACACTAACGAGTCACATGACACCGGGGAGGGAAAATGGCTAATTGGGCCCAATTTGGACATTTTTACTTAGGGGTGTACTCACTTTTGTTGCCAGTGGTTTAGACAATAATGGCTGTGTGTTGAGTTATTTTGAGGGGACAGAAAATTTTACACTGTTATACAAGCTGTATACTTACTACTTTACATTGTAACAAAGTTTTATATCTTCACTGTTGTCACATGAAAAGATATAATAAAATATTTACAAAAATATGAGGGGTGTACTAACTTTTGTGAGATACTGTATATATGTGCTAATAAACAATTTAATTTGGAGCCAGTCTTGCTTTCAGGTATTTTCCCTTTTACAATTCATGCATAGCATGAATCTATCCACGGCCGCTGCCCACCCCCTATTCAGGCACCAGCCCCTTTTCGGGCGCCTGAATTACAGCAGAGGGGGGTGTTTTTGAAGCACCTGATTAGAGCCAGAGATCAAAAAAGGTGACCTGCAAGCACTATGCTTGGCGCTCGCAGTTCACCCAGGTGTGTTAGAACAGTGAATGAATATTCGCTTTCCTAACACTGAACCGCCTCTCCACCAATCAGGTGCTCGGGTCTGTTACCCGCCACCTGATTGGCTGAAACGACAGGCACTGTGATTGGACGTCTATCAGGAGGAGAGGATGGGAGGAGAGGACGGGAGGGGACGCATGGAGGACACTGCATTCGATGGGCAGCATTTTATGGGACACAGTGGTTGCATTTGATGGCACAGTGGCTGCATTTGATGGCACAGTGGCTGCATTTGATGGGCACAGTGGCAGCATTTGATGGGCACAGTGGCAGCATTTGATGGGCACAGTGGCAGCAATTGATGGGCACAGTGGCAGCATTTGATGGCACAGTGGCAGCATTTGATGGGCACAGTGGCAGCAATTGATGGGCACAGTGGCAGCATTTGATGGCACAGTGGCAGCATTTGATGGCACAGTGGCTGTAATTGATGGCACAGTAAGGCTGCAATTGATGGCACAGTAAGGCTGCAATTGATGGCACAGTGGCTGCATTTGATGGCACAATAAGGCTGCAATTGATGGGCACAGTGGCTGCGTTTGATGGGCACAGTGAGGCTGCAATTGATGGTTTTTTTTCAGAATTTTTAAGTTTGCTTGCGCCCCCCCAAAAAATTTTGAGCACCAGCCACCACTGCATCTAGCACTGATTTTTAAAGCAACTGTGACACCGGAAGTCAATTTTATAACCATGTTGACGGGTGTCACCGCAAAATATGCTGTCAAAATCTTGAATTCCTAATACTAAATACAAATAGATCAGATCTACCATTGGAATAATATAAAAAAAAATATATGAATTATAAAAATTGTTATAAGAAAAATATTCCAAAAATGGAAAAATAACATAAAAATAATTATTTTGGAAAATTTGTTTATGATCACATGGTTACTGCTTCACTTGGGAAACACTCAGCATTTTCATACATATTTAAACATATATGATAATATACCAAAAAATTCTCATATAAAAAACAGTAATAGATCATGACCTATTCCATAGAGATATTCAAGCTGAAAATGATTAACAATTAAACTAAAAAGTTATAGAGATTATTTATAGAAGTAGTAACTCTAATGCCCCGTACAACAAAATCCTAGGATTTTTTCCGACGGATGTTGGCTCAAACTTGTCTTGCATACACACGGTCACACAAAGTTGTCGGAAAATCCGATCATTCTGAACGCGGTGACGTAAAACACGTACATCGGGACTATAAACGGGGCAGTGGCCAATAGCTTTCATCTCTTTATTTATTCTGAGCATGCGTGGCACTTTGTCCGTCGGATTTGTGTACACACGATCGGAATTTCCGACAACGGATTTTGTCAGATACAAATACACTGGTGTGTTTTTAACCAAAGACTATATGAAGAAATCCATATATTTGCCTATAAGTGCAGTCAATAAATCAATACCACTAACTATCGGTCTCCCCGGAGGTTTATTATGACATTTGTGTATTTTAGGGAGATAATCAATAATCGGAGTCCGTGGTGCCAGGGCTAAAAAGTGTTCCTATCAGATAATAGGCGATTCATTTCTTCCAAATAGTCCTTCTTCAGAAGAATTATTTCTTTCCTCAGTTTAGGCCGATATGTATTCTATATATTTTTGGTAAAAAAAAAATTGTAATAAGCGTATATTGATTGGTTTGCACAAAATTTATAGCGTCTACAAAATAGGGGATAGATTTATGTCATTTTTATTATTAATTTTTTTTTTTACTACTAATGGTGGCGATCTGCAATTTTTATCATGACTGTGACATTGCGGTGGACATATCAGATACTTTTGACATTATTTTGGGACCATTGACATTTATAAAGCGATCAGTGCCAAAAAAAAGCACTGATTACTGTATAAATGTCACTGTCAGGGAAGGGGTTAACACTAGGGGGTGCTGAAGGGGTTAAATGTGTGTCCTAGGGAGTGATTCTAACTGTGGGGGGAGGGGACTGATGAGAGGATCAGTGTTCTTATATACAAGGAACATACGATCAGTTCTCCTCTCCCCTGACAGGACGTGGATCTGTGTGTTTGCACCTGCCAATATTGGTAGTTATCTCTGAACAGCCATGGGGGACTGACTGGCAAGTGAGACATCCTCTCTTCCGACATTGGAAAATCCCAGTCCTATTGTCAAAATAGGTTCTGATGTCAAACAGGGGTCCACTGTGGGGTTTTGTTAACTTGCTGGGGGCAATGATGTTTTTTACCGTACGCGAGCGTCTAAAGGTTATTTGTGGTTTTGGAGGAAGAGCAGGGGCCAGGACATAGTCAAGTTTTAAAATGTCATAGTGTTTTTACATATTATTTTGGTAATGGCCCTATATTTGGTACTGAATGTTGATACGAATCTGGCTGTATTCAACGTTTCCAAAGAATTACCATTTTTATTTTTAGGTGGTTGTATCTTATTCAAAAGGAAAGCATTTGTCACCAAATCCCTTGGGTAACCTTTTTCTTCAAACTTTTTTTGCATATATTGTCCCTGTACCATGTAATCCTCTGTTCTTGTACAATTCCTCCGTAGTAGTGGAACTGGCCATTGGGGATATTATCTTTCCACGTGGGATGATGGCAACTGTTATAATGAAGGTATGAATTGCCAGATGTAGGCTTATTGTGATTACTGGTAATGATGGTTTGTTTGTCGTGGGACAGAACTAGATCAAGGAATACTAATTCATTCTGGTTTATCTCATATGTAAAAGATAATCCCAATGGATTGTCATTACAGTAGGCCACAAAGGTCAGATCAATAGGACGTCATCAATATAGCGACCAAAGAAAATAATATATTGAGAGAAAGGATTGTCAACCCATATATTTAGTTCCTCCCAATACCCCATGGTCAAATTCGCATATAAAGGGGGAAAATTAGCCCCCATAGCTGCGCCCTTGCATTGGAGGTAAAATTGATCTAAAAACGTAAAATAATTTTGGCGCAAACAGAAGTCTATGCTAGAAAGCAAAAAATCTGATTGTTTGGAGTTCATCTCACCATTTTTACTTAAAAAAATACTGTACAGCAGTAATACCCACCTCATGTGGTATTGATGTGTACAGTGAGGCCACATTTAGCAAAACCCACATATATTCATCATGCCAAGAATAGTCCTTTAAAATATCGATAACATGGCTAGAATCTCTGATGTATGATGCTAGTTGACACCATAGGTTGCAGTAGGTCAGTAGCCCACTAGTAAAACTATTAGTACTAGCAACGATGGGTCTCCTTGGAGGATCAATCAGAGATTTGTGCACCTTTGAGAGGTGATAGAAATTGGGAGTGCTACATACTTTTGGAAGCAGAAAACATTTTTCTTTAACATTTAATACACCATCCCTGCAGACTGCCTCAACAAGAGTAGTCAATTCACATTGAAATTTTGGAAGAGGATCAGAAGGGAGTCTTAAATAAGTGTCCACATCTGATAAAAGCCGATGGGCCTCTCGGAGGTAGTCTGGTCTATCTTGAACCACCAAACTGCCTCCTTTGTCAGCCTGTTTAACTATATTGTTTCTATTTATTGTTAGATCTTTAAGAGCTTTCCGTTTGGCTGAACTAAGATTACAAGACTTCTTACTCATTGGGGCATTACACAACTCAATAAAATATTTGTAGACGGCTTGATAGAATGTTTCAATTTGTGGACCTTTAGAGTTTGAAATATAAATATAGATGGAGGTTTTAGACCGGTATGTATAATATCTGGGTCTTGGAAAGGGCCTTGTGTCTCACTTTCTATATTGCCTTCTGCCCATAACTCCTCTAGAACCTGTAAAACCTCATTGTGAGAATGGAGGGTGACATCATCATCTATAACTTCAGGTGTTAAATTTACACTCTTGGTGTTGAAAGCACCAAGCTTAGCATAATATCGTTTTAAGGTGAGAGAACGAATACATTTATTCAGATCTTTAAACAAACCAAATTTATTTGGACCTATGGAGGGGGAGAAACTCAAACCTTTCCTTACTAGGATATCGATTCCGCTGTTGTTAAGTTATGAGTGGATAGATTGAATATTTTTATGGTGCTATCATCTCCTCGGTTTCTGTCCTCTCCTTTTTGTTCAACCTGGGGCTGTCTTCCTCCTCTTCTACCTTGTCTAGTTTTCGCTTTTCTTTGGGTTGCAACACGTCCTTTGGAGTTTTGAATAAAAAAGTCTCATCCACTGATGGTGCATTATTTTCCTCACTTGACAAGGTGATTGTAACGATTGATGGACCATTGTTCCTGGGCCGAGTGCCCTCTTTAATATAAATATCTAGATCTTTGGATAACGGACTATATCTATTTGATAATGGTACTATGGGGTCAATGAGTATAAGATCTGTCTCCAATGGCCCAGTGTCTAAACTTATGGAGAATGGTATTGCAACTGGCATTAGTTGCGAGAAACCATCAGTACTGGAGACACTGGGACCAGGAGTGAGAACACATGCATCGCCTAGCTTCCTGGTACTCCTCGTTTCTGGCCCTGACCCTGCCTCTCGGCTTCCGTATTCAGTGCGTGCCATCCAGAGCGCCCTCCAGCATGCCAGGTTCCAGCCAGCCTGATCAGCCAGCTTGACCGAGGTCGTTCAGAGGCGCGATCTACAATACACCTCCTGGATCATAGCGAGTCCGATATGCAGAATACAGTCACTAAGTCCACCTTAGAGAGCAGTGTCTCTCCACCTATATTTTATTCCCTGCACATTGAGCCATTGGGTCTGCCAATCAGGATCGGAGCTTGGAGCACACTTGCTGACATTAACCCCTTGACATCTGGAAGTCATGGTAGTATCGTATATACTAATTTTCAGATCACTTCAACCATGATAATGAGTTGTGCTTATGAAGTCTAATAATTCTATCATCTCATTTTTTCATTGACAGTTGTTTTTAATTTCAAATCTCAGCATGCATCCAATAAATAAACTTTATTGATTATACCATCAGAAATTGTTCTTTACTACTGGTCCCATTGAGCGCTGCATTTTTGTTTATTTTTGTTCTGAATACAGACAACACATGACTTAACATATTCTTTGCAGTGCTTCTCGAGATTCGGCCACCAGAACATACGCTGAATTAATTTGAGAGTCTTGTGGACCCTAAAATGGCCAGCCAGAGGGTGGTCGTGGCAAAGGCTCAGTACTTTTGTCTGGAAATTTTCTGGCACAAAGATTATATTGTCTTTCCATAGTAACCCATCCCTGGGTATCAGGGTAACTACCGGTGGACTGGGCACTCCTGCTGAAGCTTGCTTTAAGCCAGACATCAGATTTGAACAATTTTGACACATATGTTAACATTCATAAATTTGTCAGAAACTTAAACATGAAAAAATACTTTTTGTCAAATCCCAGTAGACCAGTTACTACTACAGGGGGTTCACATTCGAATTTACGGAATAAATCCACTTTCAATCCTCTTAATGCTGACAACAAGTGTCTTGAGGTGTTCAGGGATATGTTATTTAATGATCTGGATAGAATGAAAGTAAGAAAGGTAGTTGACCCACAATACATCAGGCAGGGTATGAAATCTCTGGAAACAAGAAATGACATCATAATACGTCCTGCAGATAAAGGACGGGGTTTGGTGATTCTAGATAAATCTAAATATCTGGGAGAATTACATAGACTGCTGGATGACCATGATACATACCAAATCCTTAATAAAGACCCTATGTTGGTATATAAGGATGAACTCCATTGGTTAATAGAGGAAGGGAAGATTGGGAATATTCTCAACAAGAAGGAGGCATCCTATTTGGATCCCCTTTTTTGCAGAACCCCCATTATTTACTGTCTCCCAAAAATTCATAAGGATAATTTCAATCCTCCTGGGAGGCCTATAGTTAATGGTATTGATTACATTTCCTCCAGGTTAGGCCAATACATTGACTATTTTCTCCAGCCCCTGGTATGTAAAACGGATGCTTTTCTTAAAGACACCAAACACATCATCCAAATCATTGAATCGGTTAGATGTTCTTCCTCGAGTATTTTGGTCACAGCCGATGTAGGGTCCCTTTATACCATCATTGGACATGAGGATGCCCTATCCTCTGTCCAATGGGCCTTATCTTTCAGAGAGACATAAAACATTTATTTTAAAATGTTTGAGTTTTTGTTTAACCAGAAATTATTTTTGGTTTAATCGCCAAGTCTATCTTCAAAAAAGGGGCGTTGCAATGGGCGCCCGCTTTGCTCCCAGTGTGGCCAATCTTTTCATGGCCCACTGGGAGGAAGATGTGGTGTTCAAGCATCACCCCCCTGAATTAGTGTGTTACAAAAGGTACATAGATGACCTTATCATGATCTGGGAGGGTGATCAGCCCAGTTTGGATGCCTTTGTACAGACACTTGATGTTAACACCAAGAATATCCAGCTGTCCTGGAACTTTAGTAAAGAAAAAATTGTGTTCTTAGACCTGGAGATTTGGAAAGATAGTGATGGGTTTAGATTGTGTAATTACCTTAAGCCTACGGATCGTAACTCCTACATCCCATTGGGGAGCTGCCATCATAAATCATGGCTATGTAACATTCCCAGGGGGCAGTTCGTCAGACTCAGACGTAATTGTACACGTGACAGTGACTTTATTACACAATCAATGTTACTCACATCTAGATTTCAAGAAAAAGGATATGATACACATATCTTGAAAAGTGAGGTAGAGAAAGTTCTAGCTATGGACAGAACAGCATTGATTTCTGACAAAGTTAAGAACACCAGTTCTAGTGTCTCTAATTTCAAAATGGTACTCAACTATAACGTCCGGCATAAACAATTTGAGAAATTAGTCTCAAAAAATTGGTCGATCCTTAAGCAGGATCGAGTGCTGGGTCCTCTGCTGCCACCGCGTCCGCTGTTCATATACAAAAAAGCTCCTTCATTACGAGATCGTTTAGCTCCAGGAGTGGTGGATCCCCCCATACAATCAGAAAATAGATTGTTCTCTTTTCTCTTAGGTTTTTATGCCTGTGGGCAGTGCACAGCCTGCAGGCATTCTAAATGTAACAATAAAAAACGTAAAAGTTTTACGGCCACCTCCACTGGTAAGGAATATAAGATAGATCAATTAATTACCTGTACAACAGTTGGGGTCGTTTATATGCTCCAGTGTGGGTGTGGCCTTCAATACATTGGAAGGACCTCTCTGCCCCTCCATGTTCGATTAGGAGAACATGTTAATAACATAAAAAAGGGATTAAAAACTCATAATGTTTCTAAACACTTTAAACTAGTACATGGTCAAAATCCCAGGGGACTCAGTTTCTGGGGTATTGAGAGAGTTAACAAACATTGGAGGGGGGGTAACTTTCTATGTCAACTTAGTCGCAGGGAATCCCATTGGATTCACGAGACCAAGGTTCTCATTCCGGGGGGGCCTGAACGTCGATTTTGATGTCAATTGTTTTATTTCTGATCGATAGTAGCTTGTTTTTTGTGTTTTTTTGTGTTTTGTTACCTTTAGTGATGAATATATTTTAATATGTTTTATCCATTATGCTGTGTCTATTATGGATGATCCAGGAGATTGAGCATGAATGCGGGGTGATTATTACACAATTTTAACTTCGTTTTTGTTTTGACATTAGCAAACCATCTCATTTGTTTACAAAGCTATGGTTATGTGTCATTTTTATCTTATGGCAAAGTTGTCTCAGTTGAATCATTGTAACTGTGGACTCTGTTTACATACTGTGCCTCTGCATACTCACTTCCTGGTTGCTATGGAGATTATGGCGCTTATTGGTCATTTTGATCAGCAGACATGCATATCAAGTGGGTGTCTCACATCATGCCGTTGCCGCTGAAGAAGTCCTGCCCCCTTTAGGGACGTAACGCGTACGGAAGTACCACGTGACATAGATCGTGACGTCACCCGCGTCCTGCTCGTCGATTCTCGTGGATCATCCATCCATTCTCATGATTCATCCTTCGCACTGGTGTACAGTGCAATGATGGTAAGTGTTCCCATTGTTTTTATTAAACCTTTTAAGCAACATGCAGAGAGCACTAGATCTCCTCTATTATTCTTTTCCATGTGATTACTGCAAGTCTACCAGCTATCAGTGTTTGACCAGTTATAAGTGCATCTCCTCCTGACATTATCCCTGTGAGGGAACTGCTGATTTAGACCTGACTGATTAACTCAGGGGTCCATCTGCTGAGGTGAGCGGCTTGTATTACCGAAGGTGGAGGTTTCTTTCACTACAGTCACTCAACTATCTTTGGATGTCACTTGAGTCACCGGAGTAATTGCTGGACATTTTTGTTCTGAAATTGACATATGGACTTTTCTTTTATTGTTTTGTTAGATTTTTAATTTATGCGCTGTACTGCCTTTTGTTATTACTTATATTCTGGGATTTGATAAATTTGACCCTCAGTACTACAGCTGCTTATGGTCAGGGTTTTATGGTTTGCGCTGGTTGACTTCACTTTTAAGACATCAGATCTGTCTGAAGAAGCAGATCTGTCTGATAGGATGGTATCTGGAACTAAGATTTCTTTGGGGTCATCAAACATGTGGGAGAGAGCGTCTGGCTTAATGTTCTTTGACCACGGCTAGTAGGTGATATGGAATGAAAATCTGGAGAAGAACAATGCCCACCACGCTTGACGTGGCTTCATCTGTTTGGCGGCTCTCAGATACTCCAGATTCTTGTGATCAGTGTAAATAAGTATGAGCTGTGCTGCTCCTTCCAACAAATACCTCCACTCTTCAAGTGCAGCCTTAATGGCCAGGAGTTCACGATCACTCATGTCATAGTTCTTATCGGCTGGAGAAAGCTTACGGGAGAAGAAGGCTATGGGGTTCATTAGATCCTTGAGGCCTTGGCGTTGGGAAATAACTGCCCCTACCGCTGTTTCTGAGGCGTCTACCTCAAGTAGATAAGGCAGAGAGGGATCTGGATGACTCAGGATGGGGGCAGAAGTAAAAAGTAATTTTAGAGTTGAAAAGGCAGCTTGAGCCTCAGAATTCCAGTGGAACCGACCGTTCTGTTTTGTCAACTGGGTGATTGGAGAAATGATAGTAGAGAACCCCTTAATGAATCTTCGGTAAAAGTTTGCAAAGCCAACAAAACACTGTACCCCCTTTTTGTCAGAGGGTGCAGGCCAGTCTAGAACAGCTGTAACCTTCTGTGGGTCCATCTTGAATCCCTCGGTGGAGATTACCAGACCCAGGACCTGGATACTCTGCCGCTCAAATTCACATTTCTCTGGTTTGGCATATAGCCCATGTTGACGGAGTTGGCAGAGTACAATCTTGACATGTTTCCGGTGTTGATCCAGAGATCTGGAGAAAAGCAAGATGTTGTCTAGGTAGACAATTATGAAGATATCTAAGCAGTCTCTGAAGATATCGTTAACAAAGTGGTGGAAGGTGGCAGGGGCATTACACAGACCAAAAGGCATCACTAGTTATTCATAGAGGCCGAACCTGGTACGGAAAGCTGTTTTCCACTCGTCCCCTGCACGGATATGAACCAAATTGTAGGCCTCTCGCAGGTCTAGTTTGGTGAATACAGCTGTAGTTCTCAGTCTTTGAAAGAGCTCAGGTACCAGGGGCAAAGGATGCCAGTTCTTGACAGTGACTTTATTTAGCTCCTGGTAGTCCACACAGGGCCGTAAAGAGTGGTCCTTCTTTTCTACGAAGAAGATTCCTGCCCCTGCCAGAGAAGTAGATGGTTGGATGAATCCCCTCTTTGGATTTTCGTCCACATATTCGTTCAGTACCTCCAACTCCGCTCAGATAGTGGAAAGATTAGTCCAAAGGGGATCTCAGCCTCCGGAAGCAATTCAATTGGACAATTGTATGAACAGTGGGGAGGAAGAGTCTCAGCCCCCCGTTTGCTAAAAACGTCCAGAAACTCGTGATATGGTTCAGGTGCTATTGAGCGTATCTCCGAATCAGATTCCATGCATAGCAGAGGGCAAGAGACCTTGGGAAGTATAAGCAGGCAGTGTTCTTGACAATAGAAGGACCGGAACTTGATATTTTCGGAGCCCCAATCAATTTGGGGATTGTGGGTCTGTAGCCAGGGTAGGCCCAAGATGACTGGAAACAGAGGGGACGCAATTGCATCCAGACTCAGCAGTTCTTTATGGTCCATGTAAGTGATCACAGGTAGTGGAGGGGTTTCCTGGGTCACCAGACCAGACTTGATACGGGTCCCGTCTGCTAAGAAGATGGAGAGTCCTTGAGCCCTGGGTCGGAGTGGGATGAGTTGTTGATGTGCAAAGTTCAGGTCAATAAAACAACTACATGCCCCAGAGTCAATTATTGCAGTAACTGGCACAGTTCTTCCTGGAAGTTGAAATGAGATGGAAAGAGCCAGGTGCGTAGTGCTGGCAGAGGGTGCTGGATAACTGGAAGGGGAGATAGATAGACATCTACGGAACTTTGCTGGACATGAGTGTACATAGTGGCTGGCCTCCCCACAGTACAGGCAAAGGTTGTTCTGCTGCTGGCGTAATCATTCTTTAGCAGATAATGAGGGTCTCATTAATCCAAGTTGCATAGGCCCAGGGAAGTCTGGTGTCCGTTTAACTGGTACAGGATTGACTGAGACAGGACTGGTGAAAGCTGGGTGAGTGGAAGCGGGTACTCAGGGTAACATCCAGGTGGACAGATCTGCTCAGTATCTTTCTCTGTCCTGCGCTCCCAAAGGCATCTGTCTATCTGAATGGTCAGAATAATTAAAGCCTCCAGTGAGTTTGGTATACAGACTCGGGCCAGTTCATCCTTTAATCTTTCAGATAGACCAAGGCAAAACTGGTGCCGCAGGGCTGTGCTATTCCACTGGGTATCTGCGCTCCAGCAACTGAAGTCCGTAACATAGTCCTTGACCGCTCTGCGGCCTTGCTGGAGCGCATGAAGGGCAGCCTGTGCAGTGGAAGTCCGTTGTGGGTCATCGTATAACAGTGACATGGCATGGAAGAAGGATGACAAAGAGTCCAGCATAATATGGCATTCTTCGAGCAGGCATGGGCCCAGGTCTGTGGTTCACCCTGAAGCAGAGAAATGATGAACCCCACGTTGGTGGTCTCCAGGGAAAACGTCAGAGGTTGTAATGAAAAGTACAATTCACAAGCGTTGCGGAATGCCCAAAACTTATTTCGGTCCCCAGGTGCGTAGTGTTGGCAGAGGGTGCTGGATAACTGGAAGGGGAGATAGATAGACATTTATGGAACTTTGCTGGACATGAGTGTACATAGTGGCTGGCCTCTCCACAGTACAGGCAAAGGTTGTTCTGCTGCCGGCGTAATCATTCTTTAGCAGATAATGAGGGTCTCATTAATCCAAGTTGCATAGGCCCAAGGAAGTCTGGTGTCCGTTTAACTGGTACAGAATTGACTGAGACAGGACTGGTGAAAGCTGGGTGAGTGGAAGCGGGTACTCTGGGTAACATCCAGGTTGGACAGATCTGCTCAGTATCTTTCTCTGTCCTGCGCTCCCGAAGGCATCGGTCTATCTGAATGGTCAGAGTAATTATAGCCTCCAGTGAGTTTGGTATACCGACCAGGGCCAGCAGAGAAATTATGAACCCCACCTTTGTGGTCTCCAGGGAAAACGTCAGAGGTTGTAATGAAAAGTACAATTAGTACAGAGCAGGGTCAGGAAGCCTGGTCAGTATTGGATCAGATGCAGGTTCAGGATCAAGTCACAGGGTAAAGCTGCATTAAAACAGCAAAAGACTAATGCAGCTGGAGCCCTTTTAAAGCCCCCTGGGCGCCAAAGCAACGTCACTGTGCACCCGTGCACGATCTGCGCATGTGCATTAGCGCACATCTGTTCACCACTGGATGCCTGTTAACCGGACTGCGCCTCTGTGAACCTGTGCACCTGAGACCTGTTGCAGAACTATAAGCAGTGCGTCCATGACATCTTCTTTACATTTGCTTATAAGCACCGCCCCCTCCCTCTCAATGTCTGGAAGTACAACAAGGAGAGGCAGACGTTCCCTTGGCACTGTAAGCGACAAATGTGTCCACAGACAAAGGTGGGCATGGTGGTCAGTAGGGATGGGCCGAACACCCGCAGGTTCGGTTCGCATCCAGGACATGCGAACAGACCTAAAGTTTGCGCGAACATTCGAACACCGTTAAAGTCTATGGGACTCGAACGTGAGAAATCAAAAGTGGGAATTTATCAATGTATCAATGCAAAAGAAAGTTTTAAAAACGGCCGTTTTTCTGGGAGCAGTGATTTTAATAATGCTTAAAGTGAAAAAATAAAAGTTAAATATTCCTTTAAATATCGTACCTGGGGGGTGTCTATAGTATGCCTGTAAAGTGGTGCATGTTTCCCGTGCTTAGAACAGTCCCAGCACAAAATTACATTTTTAAAGGAATAAAAGTCATTTAAAACTGCTTGCGGCTTTAATCTAATGTCGGGTCCCGGCAATATGGATGAAAATCAGTGAGACAAACGGCATGGGTACCCCCTCCCCCCAGTCCATTACCAGGCCCTTTGGGTCTTGTATGGATATTAAGGGGAACCCCGCACCCAAATTAAAAAAAGAAAAGGTGTTGGGTCCCCAGGCCCTATCTACTCTGAACAGCAGTATACAGGCGGTGCAAACAGGACAGGGACTGTAGGTTTGTTCTTATGTAGAATCTGTTTGTAATTTGGAACAAGTACATTTTGTAAGTGTAGCTCCAGCCAAAAAATTTATTTTAAAGCTTTTTGGAAAACATAGGGAAGGGTTATCACCCCTGTAATATTTGTTTTGCTGTCTGTGCCCCTGTTCAGAAGATTTCACCTCACTTTCTGTCCCAATGACAATTGGATTTTGAAAATTTGGGGTTTTTAAGGGAAACAAGGATTGGTGATAAATCAGTGGAGGAGACACCTTTTTCCCATATTAACTCTTACAGGAGAGAATTTCCCTTCCTAGGGGTAGATTTCTTCTCACTTCCTGTTGTCTCCCTCCGTTTGTAAGTAGGAGTCGTTTGTAAGTCGGATGTTTGAAAGTAGGGGCCTGCCCTATATACTCTGCAGAAAATTGGGCCTTAGGTGTTGGTAGTACCAGAACACTGTAAGCCCTCACAGTTACTCTTGGTGGGCGCTGGAACGGGCCCTGCTGTGAAATATTATATCAAGAATTGTAATTACATGCCCCTGTTGAACAGGGTCAGAAAAATTGGGCTTTAGGCACTGGTGCTGATGCCACAACACTGCAACCCCTCACACATACTCTAGTTAAGTGCAAGAACAAGCCCTGCTGCAAAATATTACAGCAAAAATTGTAATTACATGCCCCTGTTAAACAGGAGCAGAAAAATTGGGCTTTAGGCACTGGTGCTGGTGCCACAACACTGTAACCCCACACAGATTCTGTTGTCGAGCGCAGGAACGAGCCCTGCTGCGAAATATTAGACTTAAAAATTGTAATTACGCACCCCTGTTAAACATGGGCAGAAAATTGGGCTTTAGGCACTGGTGCTGGTGCGGAGCTGATCTGTGCTCACATTTACTGCTGCAGGCCGGCTGGCACCTGTTATTCCACTAGCTTGTGTTCAGCTATGCTGCACCTTGCAGCTATGGGTGTCGCCGGCTCCACCTGTTGCTTAATATATGATTAATTCCTGCCACTTCCTGTCCAGCCCCTCATGTGCTTCTCTATTTAAATCCCTTCTGACCAGCTACTGGTTGCTTTAGCAACATTTGTTTCTAAGTTCCCTTCGTGTAACCTGCCTTAACCTGACCTCTTGTGAACTGATCTCTTGTGTACCGACTCGGCTTGTTCTGATTACGTTGTCTGCAGCCCGCCCTGACCTTGGCTCGCTATCCGGCTCTCCTTTGCTTCATCTATCCATCCATCCTTGTCTGACAGTGTCTTCTGGTACTTCCCTAGCGAGCAGGGTGAACCTGGGGGTCGTGACCTGGGGTCAGCACGCAGCTAAGCCCAAACCCTCGTGAGGGAGTCCCTGGCAGAATACCAGCTGGCCCTTAGACTCCACGCCCTAGGGGATCCTGTGTCACCTGGGCTCACTATAAGTAGTACCGTGACTCCACAACACTGCAACACCTCACAGATACTCTAGTTGAGTGCAGGAACGAGCCCTGCTGCAAAATATTACAGCAAAAATTGTATTTACATGCCCCTGTTAAACAGGAGCAGAAAAATTGGGCTTTTGGCACTGGTGCTGGTGCCCAGAACCAAAAATGTTCTTAAAAGCTATCAACATGAACATTGAGGAGGAATAGGATAGTCACTCAGCATAACAGGATAGTCAGTCAGCATAGGCAGTCATCAAGGGATCTCACATTCATAAAAAAAGATTCGGTTACATCAGCATCAGGTGCTTGGTACCTGGTGATCCAAGACTGATTCATTTTTATGAAGGTGAGCTGATCAACCGAGTCTGTGGACAGGCGCACTCTGTGATCCTGTGATCAGTTAAAAAACCTCCATCGGCACTGAATGTGCGTTCCGAAATAACGCTGGATGCAGGACAGGCCAGTAGCTCAATTGCAAACTGTGCAAGCCCTGGCCAGTGAGCCTCAAGACCCAGTACCCAGTGGATTTTCGGTTGGAAAGGTCTCAAAGTCTGATTTTGCTCCTAGGTATTCCTGCACCATGTACAACAGACGCTGGCAATGGTTGCTGGAACTCGGTCATACCTTGGGGCTGCGTACTAAAAAATTGTCAGACAGCCACCTTCTCCACCGCTCCTTCTGTAACTGACCGAAGCCTCAGCAACACATTGTCTAGGACCAGGAATTTGTACCCTCCCAGGCTCTGCAAATGCGTTGCACAGACCTTTCTGCAAGGCCTCCCGAAGATGTTTCATCCTCTGCTCCCTCTGCGTTGGTTGGATAACTTCTCCAACCTTACCCTTGTAACATGGATCAAGAAGAGTTGCCAGCCAGTAGTGATCCCTCTCCTTGATCACACAAATCCGAGGGTCCTTTCGCAGGCTTTGCAGGATCAGGGAGGCCATGCAGCGTAGGTTTGCTGAGGCATTCGATCCGGAGTCCTCTGGGTCACTAAGGATGACCTGATCCGCAGCCACCTCCTCCCAGCCACGTACAAGTCCATGCGTTTCTGGGGACTGTAAACAATCCCTTGAAGCCTGATGCTGATGCTGAGTGCTAGGCTCCACCTCCATGCTGACACAATTCTCATCCTCCTCCTCCTCCTCTTCCTGTGAAATCAGCAGGCCCGCAAGAATACTGTCTGGATAAAGTGGTCCTTGAGAGGTAAGGAAGTCCTCCTCTTCCTTCCTCTGTTCTGCCTCAAGTGCCCTGTTCATTATTCCACGTAGCATGTGCTCCAACAGGTAGACAAGAGGGACAGTATCACTGATGCATGCACTGTCACTGCTCACCATTCTCGTGGCCTCCTCAAATGGTGACAGGACAGTGCATGCATTCTTGATCATGAGACACTGGTGTGGCAAAAAAAAGCCAAGCTCCCCTGACCCTGTCCTGGTGCCATAGTAGCACAGGTACTCGTTGATGTCCCTCTGCTGCATTTGCAGCCGCTGCAGCATTGCCAACGTTGAGTTCCATCTGGTGGGCATGTCACAGATGAGGCGATTCTTGGGCAGGTTGAATTCCTTTTGAAGGTCAGCCAGCCGAGCACTGGCATTATATGACCAGCAGAAATGCCCACAGACTTTCCTGGCCTGCCTCAGGATATCCTGTAAGCCTGGGTACCTGCACAAGAACCGCTGCACCACCAAATTAAGGATGTGAGCCAAACAGGGCACATGGGTGGAATGTCCCTGTCGGAGGGTGGAGAGGAGGTTGGTGCCATTGTCGCAAACCACCATCCCTGGCTGAAGCTGGCGTCAACCACCTCTGAGCCTGCCCCTGCAGAGCTGACAGAATCTTTGCCCCAGTATGGCTCCTGTCCCCCAAGCAGACCAACTCAAGCACCGCATGGCATCTTTTTGCCTGAGTGCTTGCGTAACCTCTAGGACGCCTACGGAGCACCGCTGGTTCTGAGGACAAATCTGCACAGGAAGAGGCCATAGAGGAAGAAGAAGAGGAGGGGGTGGAGGAGAGAGGTGTGGCAGAATCACCACTACCAGCATTTTGGAGGCGTGGTGGTGGAACAAGCTCCAACAATACTGCACCCTGTCCTGCATCCTTCCCAGCTCCCAGCAGGGTTACCCAGTGCGCCGTGAAAGAAAGGTAATGTCCCTGTCCATGCCGGCTGGTCCATGAGTCAGCGGTAATATGCACCTTACCGCTGAATGCCCTGTCCAACGAGGCCAAGACATTGCCTTCCACATGTCGGTAGAGAGCCAGAATTGCCTTACGAGAAAAAAATTGGCGTTTGGGAATCTGCCACTGAGGTGCCGCACATTCCACAAATTCTCGAAAGGGGGCAGAGTCTACCAGCTGAAAAGGCAGCAGTTGGAGTTCTAGCAATTTAGCCAAACTAGCATTCAGCCGCTGAGCATGTGGATGGCTGGGACCAAATTTCTTTCGCCGGTTTAGCAACTGGGGTAGGGAAATTTGCCTGCTACAATCGGACGTTGGTGTAGCAATAGCAGATTGCCCACAAGTACATGGCACACCTAATTCTACACCTTCATTTCTGTCAGTGCTGGTTTCTGAGAGGACTGAAGGTATAGTGGGGTTGGAGATCCCAGCTGATGAGGAGCAAGGAGAGGTCTTGTTCTTTGGTGTGGGTCTTTTAAGTACTGTTGCCAACGGACTGCATGGGAGCTCGAAATATGTCTGGTCAAGCATGTGGTGCCAAAGCGGCTGCTGTTTTGGCCACGCTTGATACGCTTCAGACATATGTTGCAAACAGAAGCAGTGCGATCTGCTGCACACGTCTCAAAAAAGGCCCACACCAAAGAACTTTTGGGAAAACGTGCAGAGTCAGCAGCGCAATGCACATGCGGAGCTCTGCGGTGTGATGCAGTCATTTGGCTGCCCCTAAGCTGGCCCCTGGAGGGCATCCTGCCTCATTGGAGATGTGCCTCCACCTCCTCCTCTCTTCTATCAGGCACCCACATAGAGTCAGTGACCTCATCATCCCCTCCCTCCTCACCACTGGAGCAAACCTGGCAGTATGCTGCAGCTGGGGGAACATGACTGCCAGTTTCTTGTCCTTTTTGGGGACCCCCTCTCTCTGGGCTCAAGTTGTACCCAGAGAGAGGGGGTGCCCAAGAAGGACCATCATCGGAGCCTTCAAAATGCTGCGCATCCTCCAGCAGCATGTACCCTACACTGTGGTCGAACAGTTCGGGGGACTCCTCCGTGCATGATGGTGGGGCTAGGGAAGGAGTGACTGATGACATTGAGCCGATGGAAGAGCCCGGGTGACAGAGGATAAGGAGGAAGAGGATGGCTTGGTCATTCGCACTACCAACTCTTCTGCATGTTGTGGTTCAACACGGCCAGCTCCCGAAAAAAAGGACAAGCATGCCTCACAGCCACGTGCTGAGGATGCACCGTGTCCACGACCAGCACTGTTTGCTGTAGACACAGAGCCTGCTTGTCCCCTTTTTTGGCCTGTGAGTGTCTGCCTCTCCTTGATGGCCTTCCAGACATACTGTACAATTAGATTAGCAAAACAACGCCTGAAGTTTACTAAAAACAGTACACCAGGAATGGCCTACAGTAAGGTATAGGCTTGGTTAAACTACAATGCAGTGGATATATATTTTATGAACTGCAGCTCAGTGAGTCACCTGCCTGAACACACATTCAGGCAATGGCCTAGTCAGGTATAGACTATATATACAGTATATATATATATATATATATAAAATGAACTGCAGCTCAGTGAGTCACCTGCCTGGCTGAACGTGTCTTTGAACACGCACTCAGGGAATGGCCTACAGTCAGGTATAGGCTTGGCTGGAATACAATGCAGTGGATATATATATATATATATACAAGCCTTTATATATATATTAAATGCACTGCAGCTCAGTGAGTCACCTGCCTGGCTGAAGTATATTAGAAACAATACACCAGGAATGGTCTGCAGTGAGATGAAGCTAAACTGTATACAGTATATATATATATATATACATACATACACACACAAAGACGGTCTGCCCCTGCTATACCGAGTCATTACCTCTCAGCAGCCTCCACTGACAGGGATGATGGTATAGCACAGGGTGTCCCAGGTCCTAGCAGCACATCTGCTAGCAGCACACCACCAGCTGTAGACTGTAGCCGGCAAATTTCTCTGCCCCATCTGCTGCAGCGGGAAAAAAAACAGTCCCTGCCACCCACATGCCCAGTGTCTAAATTCAAGCTTGTCAAAGCTGTTGGCTCTCCGACTTCTGCCTTTCAGCCTGGTGGATTCTGCCCCCTTCCGTGAATTTGTACAATGTACTGTACCACAATGGCAGGTTCCCAGTCGCTACTACTTTTCACGTAAGGCCGTTCCATCTCATGGAAGGGAATGTTCTGGCATCGTTGGATAAGGCAGTCAGCCGTAAAATCCACCTTACTGCTGACACGTGGTCCAGCAAGCATGGGCAGGGACGATATATTTAGTTCACAGCACACTGGGTAACGCTGCTTGCAACTTGAAAGGATGCAGGACAGGGCTCTGTGCTGCAGCTTGTTGTGCCCCCATGTCTCCAAACAGCTGGTGGTGATGATGCCAGACCTGAGCTCTAGCGCTCCTCCTCCTCCGCCACCTCCATGCCCTCCTCTGCAGAATTGTCCTATGAACATCAGGTACCCCCTAAGCGTTCAAAGGGCTATTCCCAGAGTCAGACTAAAAGGTGCCATGCAGTGCTTCAGCTGCTGTGTTTAGGGGACAGGAACCACACCGGAGCAGAGATTCTTGCAGCTCTGCAGGGACAGGCCCAGAGGTGGTTCACACCATGCCAGCTGGAGCCAGGAATGGTGGTGTGTGATAATGGCTCAAACCTCCTGTCTGCTCTTAGACAGGGAAAGTTGACACATGTGCCATGAATGGCACATGTCCTCAATTTGGTGGTGCAGCGTTTCCTAAATACGTACCCAGGGTTGCAAGATGTGCTAAAGCTGGCCAGAAGAGTCTGTAGCCATTTCAGGCGGTCATACACAGCAAGTTCTTGGTTGGCTAAAATTCAGCGGGAAATCCACCTGCCCATAAACTACCTGATTTGTGACATGCCCACCTGGTGGAACTCGACTTTGTCAATGCTGCAGCGGCTATACATGCAGCAGAGGGCCGCCAACGAGTACCTGTGCGAATACGGCACGATGACAGGCTTTTTTTCCCCATGCCAATGACTGATCATTAAGAATGCATGCACTGTATTGTCACCATTTGAGGAGGCCACAAGGATGGTGAGCTGTGACAGTGCATGCTTCAGTGAAACAATACCTGTTGTGTTCCTGCTGGAGCAGACTCTGCGTGGCATAATGGACAGGGCACTGGAGGCAGAGAAGCAGGAGGAAGAGGAGGATTTCCGTTCCTTTAAAGGCCCACTTTATACAGACACCATCATTCCTATGTCACAGAACACACAGGAGGAGAGAAGGGAGGAGGATGAGGAGGAGGATTCTGGCACTTTCATAGGCTTCGAAGAAGAGGAAGACATGTATCAATCTGTAAACAATGGCTATGCAACCCCAGGACCCTTGGGAGTAGTATGTGGCTGGGAGGTGGAAGTTCCAGATGCTGTCATCCTCACTAACCCTGAGGAGTCTGCTTCTCAAGCCTCAGCAAATTTGAGGTGCATGGGCAACCTCATGCTTCAAAGCCTGCGAAAGGACCCAAGAATAAGTGGCATAAAGGAGAAGGATGATTACTGTTGGCAACCCTTCTTAACCACCGTTATAAGGGGAAGGTCTCAGAACTCATCCCGTCCCCACAGAGAGTGCAGAAGATAAAATCTCTTGAGGACACGTTAAAGAGGATTTTATTGAACGTTTTCCTAACTCCTGACCCGGATACATAACAGGTGACACCGCCCCCCTCTGACATCACGGGGAAAGCCATAGGGAAGTCCCCGTCAAGTCCCTGTGCGTCAGACATGGATTACCAGCTATGAAGCCCCTGATGCCATTGTCACTGATTAAGTCTTTTTGGGATGTGGAATCTCTGCAGGACTTCGAGGCTAGCTTTGAGGGTGTTCAATCATTTCATCTGGAAGAATGTTTTTGGTATAGGTTTCATGGGCACAATTAACACCCAAAGACCAATTTTTCAGCACCTGTTTGACAGGTGCATATCATCGCAATTTTTTTTGCTTTCATCAAGAGCACCTCTATAGGGTTACGGTGGAAAGGCGCCCCTGACACCCAAAGAGTAATTTTTCTGCACCTGTTTGACTGGTGCATATCATTGCAATTTTTTACAGCAAGGCCAATTCTTACTTTTATCAAGAGTACCTCTATAGGGTTGCGGTGGGAAGGCGCCACCAACACCCAAAGACCAATTTTTCTGCACCTGTTACTTCTATCCAAAGTCAAAGTGACACCAGAATGCATCCAAAAAATCTCTAATCTTGTTCCCAGTGCACTACATTGTGCCCTCATCATACACACTGGCTCCCCAGCTGTTGCTGAGCAAAATAAAGGCAGCTTGCAAGGAAAATTTCATTTTTTTTGGCTTTATAAATGCAATTATTGCTGCAGCAGATTCTAGACATGGTACAGATCTGCCACTTTACAGGTAGACTAAGGGGACCCCAGGCACTATATTGGAAGGAATTTTTCATTTTTATGCTTTCACTTTAAAAATAAAAAAATCACTGCTCATTTAAAAATGACGTTTTTCACAATTTTTTTTTATTGATACATGTCCCCCAGGGCAGGACCCGAACCCCTATAACCATTGTATGCCCAATTACTTGCATATAAGCCTTCAAAATGGGCACTTTTGATTTTTGACGTTCGGGTCCCATTGACTTTAATAGGGTTCGTTATTCGGGTCCGAACTTTTGCGGTGTTGAAAGTTCTGCTGCGAACCGAACAGGGGTCCGTTCGGCCCATCCCTACTGGTAAGCGGCACATTTAATTTTATATCTGGAACACAGATTGAATATTAATTTATCACTGGAAGTGATTCACTTGATTTCTTGCAATATTTTGAATGAATGCACAAGAAAACTTAATGTGTGATATTTGTCTTTAATATTTCCGTCATCATGTTGGCATAATTACATGGTGAAATATTTTGTGTTGGGTCAGAATATTCTATTTTTGTGGTTTACTCAAGACAGCGCATATCTTTTATATCTTGAGCACCTATTTTTCACCTCCTCATGTTCAGTAGTAGTAAAAGTTCAGCAGTCTTTTATTTTATTTTATTTAGCACGAGATTTTCCTTTATAATATTTTAATACACAATTGTCTGTTTTGATAAGTTTCAATGGCATTTGCTTCCTTTAAACAACTCCTTGATATTTGGCTCACACATCAAAGGCTTGGCAGAGGAAAGTACTTTCTTTGTGTTTAGTTATTGTAGAAAGGTTTACTGGAATCATTTTTCAAGGTACAAATAAAAATTCCCTACCACACTTTTAAATCTGATACTGTAATAATGTTTTAGTAGCAGTTTTTTTTCTTAATAAATTAGTGTCAGGAGCAAACATTTATATATTTCCTGAAATCAGAAACCCTGTAGAATAAAAGGTTGGCAGTTGCAATTTTTATTGTTGCACGATGTTTGCACAACTGTTTATGAAATCTATATTTTCAGGTAAAATTACACTAGAATGAATTTTAGTGAACAAAAACACAATATAATGCCCAATTTTTGGATACCATAAAAGATGGAGTACTCAAACACTAAACAATATCGGCATGTGATATTTGGATCATGTGACCCATTTGATCCAAATATTGCATGTGATATTGAAAAAGTGAATTCACTGTCAGTTTATGCAGTATTTACTGCAACGCACTGCATAAACTGATGTAAAAAATCAATTGATTAAACAAATAAATAAGTTGGATAATCAAGTCATGATTTAGCCATGCGCTATTTAACAAATTTACTGTATGAATTTAATATATCTGGTTGTGAAGAAGCCGGAACCTGCCAACATCCTAACCAGGAACTCATCTCTGCTGTCACCTGGGGATTCTCCACTGACAGCAGAATGTAAACATAAGCCTGGACAGTAAGAAAAAAAAAATAAGGAAACAGCATGCAGTTACCCATACAATCCATACCAGGCCCTTCAGGTCTGGCAAACTACCTTGCTCCCATGATGATGAGGACAAGGGCCTCTTTCTCACAACCCTGGCTTGGTGATTGTGGGGGTGTGGGGGGGGGACTTATCGGAATCTGAAAGCCCCCTTTAACATGCAGGTCCCCAGATCCCACCCCCCATGTGAATTCACCCAAAAAAATAGAATGTGCCCTAGAAATAAACACACCAAACCTTTTGAATAGCCCACCGACTTCACTATATGGACCACTTATGTATTTATACATGTTGACCATATCCCCCTGAGAGAATAAATTCAGTTCCTTTAATCTTTCCTCATAGAAAGATTATGTACTCCTAGACAGTAAGCTCTAACGAGCAGGGCCCTCTGATTCCTCCTGAATTGAATTGTATTGTAACTGTACTGTCTGCCCACATGTTGTAAAGTACTGCGCAAACTGTTGGCACTATATAATCCTGTATGATAATAATAATAATAATAATAATAATAATAATGGAGTATAGGCAACGATTCCAAGAGCATCACTCAACTTTTGAGTGATGCTCTTGGAATCGTTGCCTATACTCCATTTTAATTACAGGCTTGTTTTATTGGATTTGCTGTAAGTGTAAACCCCCTTTTTTACCATTAAACATCAAACAATATCACACTATGTGCGGATCATTTGTTTTTCATGCACACCATATGATGTGATTCATCGCATGTTTTGGAGTCCATCATGGATATCTGACAGTCCTCATTCAACATTGGGTGGAACCCTTCTTACCATTTTTCCAGTGGTGGGATCCCTTAAGAGTGCCTGTTTGACCCACGTGCCATACAGTACGTGTGTTCGTCAAATCTGGTAAGCGTGAACACTTTACCATTTTGGCTGTATTTTTAAGATTCATCCCGGATTATCCAAGAAAGACCTTTCACTTTCATTTTATTCTGAACTCCAATCATAGGCGTGCGCACAGGGTGTGCCAAGTGTGCCTGGGCACACCCTAATCACCCTGTGTGGCGCGGATTGCCCCTGTTTGAACCGCTTATATTTCACTAAAGCTCTTCCTCCCCTTGATATTTCACCTAAGGGGCTCCTAAAAAAAAATATTAAAAAACGAATTAAAAAAATAAAATTGTAAAAAATAATACAAATAAAAACTACTGACTTCATCTACTGCCCTACTGACAGCAATCCCTGCCCTACTGACACCGTCAGTATAAATACACATGCACACACACACATGTGTTTGAGCTTTGAGGTGCACACCCTAATGCAATAGGCTGTGCACACCTATGACTCCAATTGACCTTTCATAGATGTTTATTATTCACTTTGGACTTTTATGTTTTGGTTTTGTTCACTTAGCTCCACACTTTTGTTTTTATGAACTATAGCCCACATTTGATTGCTTCCGCTTATGTCCTTTTATCATGATGGTAATATATAACACACTATATCAGGCTACTCTTTTCTATTTCTTTTGCTGTAGTGGCTGTTTCAGGTTAGTACCAACCCTTGGCTACTGCAGTTGTATATTTATTGTAAGCTTTATAGTACTTTGTGAATAATAAGTGTTTCTGTACATGATCTTATCTTTATCAGAGGTTTGTGGAAAAGTGGTAATCTGTAAATCCCATGAAGAAACCAATTTTGTCGAAACATGTTGGGAATTCAAAACCACGTCTTGACCACCTCTATATATGGACACCAGTGATCATTGTTGTGATATGTACAAATACTCTGTTTTTTACTGAACCCATTTTTTAATCCTATGTGAATACATTTTATTGGTTTTATATAAAGTGTGCATTCCTCTGATTGTGGGCACTGTTTTAATCCCAAAATACTTGGTTGCTTCATTATATACTTAATAGGGATGAGGTGCCAGATACTATATTTTCACCCAATTGCTATTCAAGCTTGTGTCCAGTGGATTGTGGATGCCTGTAGCCGCGGCACCAGTGCTCACTATACGATCACATGATCACAATGTCAACAAAGCTGTTATGTAATTAATTAATAACGAATGCATTTCCTATGCTGTGATTGGCCCACAGCTATCAAAGTGTAAAAAAAATTTTAAAAATTAAAAAAATCCCCGATCATCCCCTTAGAGAAGTACAGTTTAATTTTGGTGACACTGAACTACTGTGATGAAAGTATGTAAAAAAAAAATTGTAAAAAATGTAATAAAAAATTATTTATTTGTTAACATACTGTCAGTAGTCAGTGTCCCTGATCACCGCCACACCAGTCATATGATGACGCTGTACTGCTCTGATGACAGTATGTAAAAAAAAAAGTGAACAAAAAACACTATGACCTGGCTGTCATGGTGCATGTTGGCACCAATGACAAAGTCAGAGTCAAAGGCAGATGGTAGTGTCCTAAAAAACAATTTTAGGGACTTGGGAGCTAAATTGAGTGAAAGGACCTCCAAGGTAGTATTCTCAGGAATACTACCGGTACCTCGAGCCACACCAGAAAGGCAGAGGGAGATTAGGGAAGTAAAGTGGCTGAGGAGCTGGTGTAGTAAAGAGGGGTTTGGGTTCCTTGAGGACTGGGCTGACTTCTCAGTCGATCACCATTACTATAGAAGGGACGGCCTGCACCTAAAAGAGGAGGGCGCAGATCTGCTGGGACTAAAGATGGCCAAAAAGTTAGAGGGGTTTTAAAACTAGGCGACGGGGGTCCAGAGGTAGAAATAGTCAGCACAGAACATATTCCAGAAGGTAGTATTGGGGGCATTAGTGGTAGGTTGGCTAAAGCACATAAACCCATGGTAAGTATAGTAACAAGTCCTAGTTGCAATCTCAAAACACCCATTAAGAGGATAGTATGCGACCGGTCTAAACTACATGGCATGTTCACCAATGCCAGGAGCAGACAAGATGGGTGAACTAGAGATACTATTGTATGAGGAGGATTTGGATTTTGTAGGAATTTCAGAGACCTGGTTTAACCGATTGCCGACCAGCCGCCGCAGTTAAACTGCGGCAGAATGGCAAAGGCAGGTGAATCGCCGTCATGTTACGTCGGCTCCAAAGGCGGCCACTAGGGGCGCGCGCCCACTGCTCGCCTCTGGAGCCGATGCGAGTTCCCGGCGGTCTCGATGACCACTGGGCTCCTGCAATCGCTCGTAACACAGCGAGAACCAGGAACTCTGTGTGTAAACACAGAGCTCCTGGTTCTCTGAGGGGAGAAGTGACAGATCGTCTGTTCATACAAAGTATGAACAGCGATCTGTCGTCTCCCCTTCAGTTAGAACACACATTAGGGAACACAGTTAACCCCTTGATCACCCCCTAGTGTTAACCCCTTCACTGCCAGTGACATTTTTACAGTAATCAATGCATTTTTTTTGCACTGATCGCTGTATTTATGCCAATGGTCCCAAAAATATGTCAAAATTGTCCAATATGTCTGCCATAATGTCGCAGTCACGATAAAAATCGCAGATCGCCGCCATTACTAGTAAAAAAATAATCATAATAAAAATGCTATAAAGCTATCCCCTATTTTATAGACGCTATAACTTTTGGGCAAACCAATCAATATACGCTTATTGTGATTTTTTTTTTACCAAAAATATGTAGAAGAATACATATCGGCCTAAACTGAGAATTTTTTTTTTTTTTTCAAATTGCGGGGGCATTGATAGTTTTAAAAAATGATTAGATAGGCACCTGAACGACCACAACATACAGGGATATGCAAGGTAATACTGACATATATTAAAGCGGGGGTCCACCTATCTATCGTTTTTTTTTTTTTTTAGTTAATTCACAAACTTTTCTTCTCAGCATTACATACTCACATATCGTGTGTAATATGTCCGCCTGTGTCAGATTTCGTCGGAAAGAATAACTTATATTATTCACTGCAGGTGGTTTCCATCTTCATTGTGGGCATTTGAAGCCCACAAACATTTATTTCCTGGATGTGGTGAATGCTGTGCTCCCAGCATTCACAGCTCGTTCCCGCACATGCTCAGTGGCATCCTGGGAAGCCTGAGACTAGCTCCCAGGAGTCTGGTAATTACGGTAATTACGGCGATTTAAATTTTTTTAAACGGCATGTCAGCATCTAGGCAAGGAAGAGAATACATACAGATATTGTTCAAAATTTGGGTGGAAGTCCGCTTTAAAATAAATTTCTATCAGCGCAAATATTAATAACCTTAATCACTATGTAGTGATATGTGTAATAGGTGATATAACACAATCCCACCAAAAACCGAAAAAAAAAAATTGAAAAATACCCCCCACCTGGCTGCTGCACACACAGAAAATGCATTCACTTCACATATAGAATATACATAACAAAACAGTGTTGCACTTCCAAAATAACTACCAATAAATCCTTAAATGAGAATAAATGATTAACTTGCAATGTAGCAAGATACTGAATGCACAATCAAATATTCGTGTTACCTGACTGGGAATAGTAATAATAAAATATACGTGTTCCCTAAACGGGAGTAGTAAACAATAAACAATAAAGATATATAGATTGAATAAAATCCTCAGAGTCTTCTGCACAAAAACGCACAACACACCACTAGTGCATAAACATACTTATGCACTAGTGGTGTGTTGTGCGTTTTTGTGCAGAAGACTCTGAGGATTTTATTCAATCTATATATCAATCTATCCAATCAAGAGCCGAGAATCCCGGGCAGAGAGGTATAGCGTGTCTCCGACGAGGTATAGAAGGGGGTCAGGTGAGTAAAACGGGGGGGGGGGTTAAGGGGGTTAAGGGGCCGGTCACTGTCAGAAGTTTTTTCACCTTAATGCATAGGATGCATTAAGGTGAAAAAACAGGAGGGTTTACAATCCCTTTAAAGGCTAAGTTTGCCTTTCTGAACATGTTACCTGCATTTAAGGTGTAACATGCAACATGTTCAGCAACCTCCCCCAATACCGTCGATCCCCCACTCTTATTTGAAAACAGCTGTGCCAAACTCCGCCCACACAGCTGCATCATTCATTCACAGAGTTAATTAACTACAACTACCGTCTTCCATTGTGGCGGACGGCTTGTAGTGCTTAATGAACTGCAAGGGCATGGATGAGCACTCTTGCAGTTCATTGATTCTACCTACTCCCCAGTAACTGTCTGCCTGTATTGGAGGGACGAACAGACAGCTTCACAGAGAGTCTGCAGGAGCCTGGCATTGCACCCACGTTCTGCTGATTTGCAGGTGAAATGCTCTGCAGGCTTATTAGAAAAAAAATAATAAATGCACATTATTTTACCATTAAACTTATCCTTTAACCACTTCAATACAGGGTACCCTTCCTGCCCAGACCAATTTTCAGCTTTCAGTGCTCTCGCACTTTGAATGCTAATTACCCAGTCATGCAACACTGTACCAAAAACAACATTTTTATAATTTTTTTCACACAAATAGAGCTTTCTTTTGGTGGTATTTAATCACCACTGGGTTTTTTATTTTTTACGACATAAGTGAAAAAAGTGTGAACATTTTGAAAAAAAACAAAACACCAACATGCAGGGATCACCGTCAGGTGTTCTAGGAGCATAAATTACACATAAAATTTCCTAACTACCTATCACACTTTCGAAGGCCCTGGAGCACCAGGACAATAGAATTACCCACAAAATGACCCCATTTTGGAAAGCAAACCCCAACATATATTGTATGAGGCATAATGAGTTTTTTGAACACGTCATTTTTTCCAAAAGTTTTTGGGAAATGTGGAAAGAAAATAAAAACCTATTTTTTTTTTTTGTACACAAAGTTGTCAATTTATAAGATATTTCTAACACACAGCATGTACATAGCAAAAATTACCCCCCAAAACACATTCTGATATTTCTCCCGAGTTTGGCGATATCACATGTGTGAGACTTTTACACGGTCTGGCCACATAGAGAGTTCCTGTAGAAAATATATATGTAAATATTGCGCTGTCAAAAAGAAAAATGAGCAGCTAGCATTAACAAGTGATCTAAACCTGTGAAAAATAGTGAAAAAGAAAAATGCAGCACTAAAATAGTGGTACCAAACATTGATATGTGATATACAATGTGAATATATCTCAAGATACACATAAATTGGATAATAAAATGTATATAAAGTTATCTAAAAAAAAGAAGTGACATAAGGATTGAGAATTAAATCTCAAAAGCATCCGTTGTAGGTTGTACACCTCTAGCATACACTGATATACATAAGTGAGTCCATACATCCTAACAAGATGTATATGTGTTAATTATCCAAGGATATAAAATTTAGCACAAATAATTATGCTTAAATAAGTCCATGAATTATCCAGTAGGATGCAAAAATGTTAAACACCCAGAAGTGTGAGTAGCATAATATTCAAGTGTTGATAGCAGATCCACCACCGTATATAAAAGTGGGAGGCTTACCAGACCGAATGGACATGGATGGGTATTCACCCACTGTGTCAATTAAGCTTGTATAGCTGTAGATCCCTGGAGATGGAATAAGGATAGCCAAGGTGCTTGTAGAGGGTATGTATGGTAAGGACAAATACAATCAAATATCCGCAGCATATAAGGGGAAAACATGAAAGCACATAGCGTGATACTGTATAAAAAAGCTATGAAGCGTATTTATTGAAGGTAAAACACTCACATTTGTGAAGATAAAATACAGCGCTGAGAAAAGGTAAAATTTGGCAGTGTAGTGGTGTCAGCAAGCGGTCCCGATGCGTTTCGTCCTACCGGACATCATCTGGGGTGCTACACCACTCCATACACTGCCCCTTATATATAATAGGTGACCCCCTTGCTATGATGTGGCTCCAATCCGTAGTAATGTAAATTACATGCCACTTCCGGGTATAGGGCTGATGGCGCCGGCCGCCTGCGTTGCAAGCCTCGCTTTGATGGTAAAAGTGGAGCGCAAATGCGTGCGTCGCTAGAGCAACGAATCGCCTGCGTCTCCTACCTATACGTTCACCACCGTCAACATTGGATTGAGGCCGTGCGCCGCTCTGAGTCGTAATGACGTCATGGCGCCGTGTATCAGGCCTCGTTCTAGCTGAATAGTGGAACGCAAAAGGAGGAAGTACAAGTGTCCCACATCGGCAGCACGTAGTAAATCTAATAAGGGAGGGGAACCACAGTTTATTTGTATTCGATGATAAAAAAAATCATGATAAAAAGATTACAAAAGGTAAATGTTATAATCACACAATCTAAGTGATGTGTTGGGGATAAAAAATAAAAACTAAAAAACGGGGAAATCACGGAGCCACAGTTTCACATGGGGATCAAAGGTCACACAACAGAATAACAATTTGTATGGCCAATACTTATCTCAATCTAAGTGAGATAAAAGTACAGTAATCACTACTACATGACTTAATCTGATGTCAACATTTCTCAATAGAGGAAAAAAGGGGGGAATTATTTTGCAATGGTATACACGGGAAAAAAAGGATTACAGTGTTCTATGATTGATTAATAAAAGCATTAATATCCCATTCAACGTTAAGCTCCAGTGGTTTATGGGACTGAATTTATATATATCCAATACGTTTCTAATTGGGATACACCACGGGTTGTCGCTCCTCCTCGCCAGGGGGGGACATATTGATCTATAATAAGAAATTGTGATCCAGAGGGGTCTCGGTTGTGATACCGTCGGTAGTGTTTAGGGACAGTGTGTTTGGTGTCCCCGCCTAGGATCTTAGCCACATGTTCACCGACCCGTGTGGAAAAAGCCCTAGAGGTATGGCCCACATAGTGCTTTCCACACGGGCAGGTGATAAGATAAACCACATTTTTGGTTGCACATGTACAGAACCTCTTGATCGGATATATCTTATTAGTTACCTTGGACCTGAACTCCAATGTTTTATGTCTGCCACTAATGTTATAGTGGCACACAGTACATTTTTTACATGGGAAATATCCTACTAAATCATGAAAAAAGGTAGGACGTTTAGGAGGGTCGATAACATTAGGGGCAATTCTACCCTGTAACGAAGGGGCCCCTCTGTAGATGACTTTCAGTCTTTCAGGTAGAATGCCACCTAATACATGGTCGTTTCTCAATATCCCCCAGTGACGTTCCATAATAGTTTTAATGTCTTTGTGTTGAGATGAAAAAGAGGTCAGCATAGAGTATTTGAAGGTATCATTGGGGGAATGGCTCTTAGGGGACAATAATGATCTCCTGTCTATTTGTGTGGCGCATTGAATTTCTGTTTCAAGAGTAGCCGCATCATACCCCTTATCTGTAAATTTTTGTTTTAAAGATAGAGCCTGTGTTTGAAATGCCTCAATAGTGGTACAGTTCCTCCTTAGCCTCAAGAATTGACTGCGGGGGACTGATTTCAGCCAAGACCTGTCATGGCAACTATCGATGGGTATGAAACTATTGCGATCAGTTGATTTGAAATGAGTCTGGAAAATAAACTGGCGAGAGTTGATTTCTATGTCCAAGTCAAGGAAATGAACCTTAACCGAACTATATTCAAGAGTCAACGAGATACCTCTGTCATTGTTATTAAGCATAGAGAAAAATTCTTCAAGTGATTCGGGGGGGCCCATCCCATAGGAGGAGGATGTTGTCTATATATCTGGCCTAGAACACCAACTGGGGTCTGTGTTCAGAGTAGACGACATCCTCCTCCCACTTGGCCATAAAAAGATATGCGAGGCTGGGGGCGAACTTAGCCCCCATTGCTACGCCTTTATGTTGTAAATAAAATTTATTATCAAACCAAAAATAGTTGTGTGTTGTTGCGAACTCTAATAATTTGATAATATACTGTCTTTGAATGTCAGCGAGTGATAAATCTCCCTGTAAAAAATATGTAACTGCTTCTAAACCTAAATAGTGTGGAATACATGTATATAGCGATGTTACGTCAGCAGTGGCAAGTAGGTAATCTCCCTTTAAAGTGATACCTTCTAATTTTCTGATGGTATCCGTGGTGTCTTTTAGGTATGATGGAGTTTTTTTGACTAGTGGTTGTAGGTAAAAATCCACATAGCGACCAATACGTGATGTTAATGAGTTTATACCACTTATTATGGATCTCTCTGGTGGATGCAGGGGGTCCTTATGGATTTTTGGCAAGTGGTAGATAATTGGAATTCTGGGCGCCGTGGGTATTAGATAAGCCTTTTCTTTTTTATTAAGTATTTGTTTGTCAAATCCCTTGTTTACCAATGCAATTAAATCTCGTTTATTTTTATTTGTAGGGTTGGAAGGTAACTCTGCATAGGTATTGTGATCACTCAGGATCCTATGCATCTCTGAAATGTAGTCTGTTTTATCCATAACTATAATTCCTCCTCCCTTGTCTGTTGGGCGGACAATCAGGACTTTACGGTCACATAAGGATTTAAGGCCTTGTTTGTTGATAGAAAAATTATGACATTTCTTGGTGGGTAGGTCGGCTAGATCTTTGAGTACCAGATCTCTAAAGATATTAACTGCAGGTGCTGCTGGTACTGGAGGGTTAAATAAAGAGGGGTTGGCTAAACCCGAGTGCACTGTCCCTGAAGTTACAGCCCTATCTACGGGTAGGGCTGTATTCATGGAAAGATAACGTTGAATGTTAATTTTCCTTATAAACTTGTGAATATCGATAAAGGTGTTAAACTTATCTAATTTCTCAGGGGGGGGCAAATTTCAGGCCTTTATCAAGTATAGCCAGCTCTTCTTTGGTTAGTTGTTTTGTGCTAAGGTTGAATACCGCTTGACCTATTGAACTCTTTTTCTTTTTCCACTGGACTCTCCTCCCCCCTCTGGAGCCTCTCTTGGCTCTATGTGTCTTTGGGGTTCTGGTCTGGCCTGTTGAAAATCCTTATGGTAAGAATCCTGAATGTAATGATTGTAATCATCATAGGTTCCCGTGTATTCGTCTCGATAGTTGTCCTGTCTATCGTAGAGTGGAGCAAACCTGTTGTAAGTGTTAATGGGCGGGCGATTGGGTTGATGAAAATCCCGGTTATATGCAGTATCTGGGTAGTTATACCTACGAGGGGAATCTAAATATGCTCTATTCTCCTGCTCATAATAGGGTCTAGAAACATATTGATTACTTCTGGGTTTTCCTTTTTGTCTTTTTGTGCTGGTATAATTATTCCTACCTTCTTTAGGTGTACGAGGTAAGGTGTAGTGTCTGGGTTATTCACCTTTTTGAGGATCTGGGCCCCCTCTGTTGTTTTGAGGGTCTATTCTTGGTTTAGAGGGAAGTCTAGATCTCCCAGTGTTGGCCGAGTTGGTGTTTCCTTGGCCACCACTGGATGGTTGATCAGACTGGTTATTTACAGTGGAGGGTTCAGAGGCCGGCGTGTTGATAGTCTGCCATCTGAAAACTGTCCCTGATTTGTAATCCCCAACGTCCCTTGAGTATTTTTTATGTTTTTTTGTTTTTCTGGTCTCTGTCCTCCTTTTCCAGGTGTAATTGGAGATTGGATGAAAGAGAACTATATTCTGGGGAGTTTTTGTAGTACATTCTTTTTCACATAGAGAGTTCCAACATGCAAGTAGCACAATCAGGCGTTTTAGGAGCATAAATTACACATTTAGTTTCCAGACTACCTATCACACTTTTGAAGGTCCTGGAGCACCAGGACAATGGAAACACCCACAAAATGACCCCATTTTGAAAAGAAAACACCCCAATGTATATTCTATGAGGCATGAGCTGGTGACAGGTACTCGGGTACTCTGATGGGCTGGTGACAGGTACTCTGATGGGCTGGTGACAGGTACTCGGGTACTCTAAAAGGCTGGTGACAGGTACTCGGGTACTCTGATGGGCTGGTGACAGGTACTCAGGTACTCTGATGGGATGGTGGCGGGTACTCTGATGGGCTGGTGACAGGTACTCGGGTACTCCGATGGGCTGGTGACAGGTACTCAGGGTACTCTGATGGTAACAGGTACTCGGGTTGTGACAAGTACTCTGATGGGCTGTGACAGGTATTCTGGGGCTGGTGACAGGTGCTCGGGCTGTGACAGGCACTCTGATGGGCTGGTGATAAATACTCTGATGGGCTGGTGACAGGTCCTCTTTATTTGGGGGGAGATCAGGCACTGTACTGTACATTTTGTCTTCACACAATCAGTGCTGCCTATCAGTGCAAACCAATGCTGCCTATCGGTGCCAATCAGTGCCAATCAATGCTGCCAATCAGTGCTACCTATCAGTGCCAGTTGATGCTGCCAATCAATACCCATCAGTGCTGCCTATGAGTGGCCATCAGTGCTCATAAGTGCTGCTAATCAAAGCCCATCAGTGTCGCCTATCAGTGCTTACAATCAGTGCCCATCAGTGCCAATCAGTGCTGCCTATCAGTGCCACCTATCGGTGCCCATCAGTGCTACCAATTAGTGCCCATCAACGCTGCCAAACAGTACAGCCTATTAGTGCCAATCAATGCCCATTAATGCTGCTGATCAGTGCTCAATACTGTGGCCTATCAGTGTTACAAATCAGTGCCTATCATTGCTGCCAATCAGTGCCAATCGGTGCTGCCAATCAGTGGTAATCATTGCTGCCTAACAGTCCCACCAATCAGTGCCTATCAGTGGACATCAGTGCTGCCTATCAGTGCCCATCAGTGCTGCCAATCATTGTCACATATCAGTGTAAATCGGGGGCAGCTATTAGTACCCATCATTGCTGCCAATCAGTGCCACCTAGCAGTGGCAATCAGTGTCCATCAGTGCCACCTATCAGTGCCTATAAGTGCTCCCAATCAGAGCTGCTAATCAGTGCCCATCAGTGCAGGGATGGGGAGATGAACTTCACAGCCAGGCACATTGTCCATGAGGGGGGGGGACTGGTGGGGCACAACTGAAATCTGTTGATGTTTATTAATCACCAAACTACTATTTATAATAAACTACTGGAGGTATGAAGCACTAACCTCCGAAGGAGCTGCTGAAATAAGTCGGGTTGTTACCGTCACCCCTTTACCTATAGTTTCACCACATCCGGAACCTAGAGTCCATGTTGAGCTTTGTATCCAACAATGTATGCACCAGTCACATTTTTCCAATGCTTTAATGAAAAACTTGAAAGAAGTAGCAGGGAAGAGGTAGAAAGGGAATTGCAGGAAAGTTCAAATACCTTTTTTCAGATCACTGAGGAATTGAAGATCTTCGAGACGATTATACCTTCAGTCCAAAGATCTTTGCCCACCCGGATAGGTCTCTCTCATTCCTCTGCCACAGGATGTAATGGTTTAAGATGAACAGCGACACAGTACTAGAACCTTTAAGCCGACCCGGCAGTACTGTGCAGTAAGTTAGATTAGGATGCATCCTTCAATTGAGTCACCAGGCCCCTCTTGAGACACCAGCCTTCCGCACGGTCCTCTCCAAGATGAGTCCTCTCCTGGATCTTCTCAACTGCTTGGCTTCTTCCCCTAGGACAGACAGCACAGGACCAACTCTAAACCAATAAGCCCCAGACAACCTCTGGGCCCACTCATAGTAATGCAGCCTCGGGCCAACATGGTCCCGAGGCTGAAAGGAAACCGTCACATACCTTTAGGCCAGGAGGGCCAGCAGGTAAAAGAGAACCAAAAAATGGCGTCTGCCCCTTAAGTACTCTCTCCCAGAATGCATAGCAGTGGACCACCTCTGCCGAGATACCACTGAGAAAGAAAAGCAATCAATACACTTCAGCCTGTTGCTTTTCAACACTGGCCAGTGGTGACAACGACACCTACAGGCGACAGTGTGAAACTGCACACAACACAGCCAATGCTGGAACAGAGGCTAATTTAGCCATAGATTAAATCTGAACTATGTACAGAACAGACAACCCACTAAATTTACATATAAGCGCCTGATCAACAGGAGCCTGGCGCTACAGGTTAAATTAAAAAGTGTCAGTAAAAGGCCTGCCGCTAAGCACTGTTGTATTTCCACACCACAAAAAAATAAGTGCAGCGCTAACTTACTAATCAATAACTTAACAATAATGTTGGAAGCCTCTAATGTATGGAAATCTCAATAAACTTCAATACTACCACAATATCGGTCTCTGTGATATGTAACGTCACATATAATACACATCACACTGAAAACAAGACATAACAAACGAAACTTAGCATGGATGATGGAAACCCCTCTACAGATAATTGCAATACAAACTAACTTCAAATGCAACAACTTTTTAGTTGGGAGGTTTACTTCATTATAGCACTTTGGAATTTAAATTTTTTAGATTGTTACACTTCTTTTATATGTTTTAGTTACTATTATAATGTGAATTATTGCACTTGAAGTTAATTTTCCACCACCCTTGCTAAATCTATGTCTTTATGGACCTTGATTTGTGCACTGGTGCACAGTCGTGTTGGAACAGGAAGGAGCCATCCTCAAACTGTTCCCACAAAGTTGGGAGCATGAAATTGTTCAAAATGTCTTGCTATGCTGATGCCTTAAGAGTTCCCTTCACTGGAACTAAGGGGCCAAGCCCAACCCCTTAAAAACAACCCCACACCATAACCCCCCCTCCACCAAATGATTTGGACCAGTGCACAAAGCAAGATCCATAAGACATGTATGAGCAAATTTGGGGTGGAGACTGCGAGCCAGGCCTTCTTGCCCAGCATCAGTGCTCAACCTCACAAATGGGCTTTGGGAAGAATGGTCAAACATTCCCATAGACACCCTCCTAACCCTTGTGGACAGCCTTCCCAGAAGAGTTGAAGCTGTTATAGCTGCAAAGGGTGGACCAACTCAGTATTGAACCCTACGGACTAAGACCATTGATACCAAATAAATTAATTGGGACACCATTAAAGTTCATGTGCGTGTAAAGGCAGGCTTTCCAATACTTTTGACAATATAATGTGTGTGTGTGTATGTGTGTGTGTATGTGTCATATATATATATATATATATATATATATATATATATATAGACACATACACACACACGTATGTGTGTTCGAGCTTTGGGGTGCACACCCTAATGCAATAGGCTGCGCACGCCTATGGGACATACATTCCACAATAAATATGCTACCAAAATTAGTGTTTGCTGTAAATTGCCTCCAGCATTGCTCCTGTTTCTTCTTGCTGGAGGCTGCTATTTTGTTGAAGCCCGGAGCCCCAGTAGTAAATCAGAAAGTATAACTACTGTAAACCCATTGATTTAACGGTTTCAAGAAACAGTAGCGTTCCTAGAGTTGCTAACTATCAAATTTGCTTGTGTCCCCAAGCAAACAGTCAAACCATCAAATGGCTGCTGTCATAACTGATCACAGAAGCAGTTACCTTGGCTGTAAAAGATAGGAGGGTTAAATTCCACTTTAAGGCTGTCAGCAGATTGGTCTCTACAAACTCATCAGTGCCTACAAATGCCTAAAATGGAGAGCAACTGAGCATGTGCAAAGCAGGGTGAGACAACTGAAAATTGTATCAAATACTTACCGTAATTTTCCTTTCCTGGCGCCAATATATGGCAGCATACCTATGATATAGCTTTATCCACTATATCCACCCACAGGACCTGTTTAGCTCTATAAAAGTCTGACTGAGAGCTACCTCCCCCATTCTCCGTATAAAGCACAAAGATCAGAGGGAGGGTTCGTATGCTGCCATGTATTGGCATCAGGAAAGGAAAATTACGGTAAGTATTTGATACAATTTTCAATTTTCCTGACGCTAACATGGCAGCATACCTATGATAAATAATGAGCTTTCGAGAGGGAGGGTTTAATGCTGCAAACTTAGTCTTTATTTAACAATAGACATAGAAGCTTGGATAGTTTTCCTCCCAAACTCTACTGTAGTAAGAGCTGCTGGATCCACCCTGTAGTATTTTAGGAATGTGTGACGGGATGACCAGCTAGCTGCTTTGCATACTGTCTCCAGAGACACTCCTGCCCAAGAAGACATCGCCCTTGTTAAGTGAGCTCTAACCACCTCCGGAGGGTCTTTCCCGGCCACTCTATATGCCCGGTGAATAGTTTTTACAATCCAGGCCAAGATGGTTCTGGCCGAGGCCTCTTTCCTTTTAAAATTTTCAAGAAGGTATAATAAAAAGTTTGTCAGAACATCTGACTGAAGAAGTAGCCTGGAGATAGGCTTTGAGGACTTTGGGAACTCGTGCAGGCCAGCATCTGCTTCTGCTGGGAAGGCTGAAAGCACCCATTCATTGGAAAGGTGAAATATTAATGCCACTTTTGGGACAAAGTGATCCAATGGTCTTAGTACAACCCTGTCTGGGAAGAATATGGTATAAGGTTCGGATGCTCCCAATGCTTGGAGTTCCGATGCTCTTCCCCCTGAAGTTATGGCTAATAGGAATGCAGTTTTTAAGGTGATATCCCATAGTGAACAGTCTTCCGTGAGAGCACAAGGAGGGTTTGCTAGAAAATTGAGGACTACTGCCCGGTCCCATTGAGGGAACCCATTTCTCTTGAGAGGGCGTAGTCTAAGTACCGCTCTCATGAAGCGTTCCACCAGCAGGTTTTCTGCCCATTTCTTTTGGGTAAAAGCTGAGATGTCTGAAATCTGCACCTTAAGCAAACATAGGCTGAGCCTCAAATCCAATCCGGTTTGTAGGAAAGACAGGATTTGAGACACATTCAGGTCACTAGGGTCAAACGGACGTCCAGCTGCAAAGCTTGTGAATCTATCCCATATTCTGGAGTAGATGGCATAGGTTGACCCCTTTCTGGAATTTTGTAAAGTCCTAATATCCTCTGGAGAACAACCTTATGCCGCATACACACGATCGCACATTCCGACAACAAAATCCATGTTTTTTTTCCGACGGATGTTGGCTCAAACTTGTCTTGCATACACATGTTCGCACAAATGTTGTAGGAAATTTCGAACGTCAAGAACGCGGTGACGTACAACACGTACGACGAGCCGAGAAAAAATAAGTTCAATAGCCATTGCAGCTCTTCTGCTTGATTCTGAGCATGCGTGGAATTTTGTGCGTCGGAATTGTCTACACACGCTCGGAATTTACGAGAATGTATTTTGTTGTCGGAAAATTTGAGATCCAGATCTCAAATTTTATTTGTCAGAAATTCCGACGGAAAATGTCCGATGGAGCCTACACACGGTCGGAATTTCCGACAACAAGCTCCCATCGAACATTTGTTGTCGGAAATTCTGACCGTGTGTACGCGGCATAACTCTTGCAACCCCTGCCTTTCAATATCCAGGCCGCTAAGGCCAGTCATGATGGTTACGGATGTAGGATATCTCCTTGTGACAGGAGATAAGGAGTCACTGGCAGAGTGATCGGTGGGCACACGCCAGAGAGAATCATGGTCTGCGAGGCCAGTAAGGCAATACTGAGATGACTGTCAAATTCTCTGTCAACAATCTCCTCAGGAATTTCAGCATTAAAGAAATTGGAGGGAAGGCATAGGCCAGTTGCACAACCGAAGGATGGGTCAAGGCTTCCGTCCCCTCCGCTAATGGATGAAGGTAGCATGAGAGGAAACGGCTCACCTTGCAGTTGGTTGATGAGGCAAAAAGATCCAGTTGCGGACACCCCCTACTGGTGGATGATCTGTTTGAACACTTTGGGTGAAGGACCATTCGTTGGGATCCTTGAATTATCTGGATAGGCGATCCTGCTTCCAAATCCTGAGAGCCTGGAAGATATATGGCCCTCAAATCTGGGAGATATTGTTGTGCCAATGTCATGACTGGTTCCACCTCCCTCAAGAGGAATTGGCTGTACGTCCCGCCTTGTCAGTTTATGTAGGACACTGCTGCCATGTTGTCCAGACAGAGCAGGATTGGATGACCCTGTATGTGGGGCAGCAAGGTGGCCAACGCCATGAATGCTGCTCGAAGTTTCAGAATATTGGAAACTAGGCCCTGAGTGGGAATTTCCCCTCTGCTCTGGATCTTGCGTTGTTTGCAGGTGGCACCCCACCCTGCTGCACTGGGATCTGTTAACAATGATCCATGGCTGCGGCCCTAATGGAAGATGCCATTTCGTATTTCTAGTTTCGTCTACCTTCAGAGACTCTGGCGCATCCGGCTGGTGATCCCGATTGGCTGGGCTAGACGAACTCTTCCACTGCATTAGGAAGCCTTGTTGGAAAACTGAGTTTCCAGTGAGCCCAGGGGATCATCGGGATACATGAAGCCATGGTCCCAAGAAGACTCATGCACTGGGATGCTGACATCACTGGTGCAGCCAATGCCTGTTGTAACTTCTCCCTGATTTTTTGGGAGTTTTTGAAGTGCCAAAGAAACTGTGACCGTCTGAGTATTGAATTCGGCCCCTAGGTAGACCATATTCTGTGTAGACTCCAGCTGGCTCTGGTAATGCCTGTCCCCAACACAAATCTGGTATTACTGAAGGATTGGGGCATGCTTGTAGGCATCCTGCAAGTCCACTGAAATCCTCCAGTCTCCTGGTTGAATAAGTCCATCTTGAGTCTCTCTATCCAGGGCGGGCCTGTGCGTTAAAAGGGCTTCTAGGTATCTGAGGGAGCCGCAGTGGCCTTAGCTCTCAGCGATCATATGAAAGTTGACTGTGTACCCCTCCAACCCCTTCTGAAGTTCTTGGATGGGCAAAAGCCTCCGAAATCCTGGTACCTGTTCGGTGCTCCTCTGGATGGTTTCCCCCTCTGGAGTCTGGACCTTCGATCTTGGGGCAGAAGACCTTATTTTCCTCCTGTAACCCTGGAGATGACAGTCTCCAGTGTTCTGGCCAAACAGCGCCTTCCCATCAAAAGGCAGTTTAGAGCAATTCAGCTTTTGGCTGTGACTGAGCTGAGCTGATACTGATGTCTATAGCTGCCTCACCTGCGAAGTCCGCTGAGAGTTTTATCTCATCAAGAGCCTTGATGATTTTTTCTTTTACTCCAAGTTCTGTACCCACACTCGCATAGCGCTTCTTATAGATGTTAAAGCAATGGTGGGCTTCCAAGCACCACCTACCATGAGGTAAAACTTTAAGTACATGTCAATGCGTCTATTAAAGATATCGCAAAAGGAGGAAGACATCGGAAGTGTCACATTCTTGGCCAGTCTGGTGACTGCCGCATCCACCGTTGGTGGGTTAGATAAAGGAGCCACATCCTCCTCCGTGAGTGGATACAACTTCTGCAACCTATTGGTTGAGGAGGATTTTCTCTCCCCTGCTCCCATTCCTCCTGAAACAGGCCTCTTACTGCTGTCATTCTTCCTATGGAACCCAAAGGTTTGTTCACACTTGCAGCAGGCTCTGCTATTGCATTGAAAAGCGATCTGTGCTTAGGTCACTTTTTAGAGGCATTTGATATTATCACGTAAAAGGGACAAGTGTTCCCGCTATGTTATTTTCAAAGAGCGATTTGCACACAATGTTGCAACTCACATGGGGGCGGCCCATTCACTTGGCTGCCCTACGCATGCAAAAAGAAACCCCTGCTCCTATTTAGGGGCAACAAGCTTCGCACAATGTTTTTAAAGGCGCATCCTCCCACGTGACAACCACCGCAGAATCGCATCGCATTTGGGGTGCCCTGAAAAGATAAAGGCACATAATGCATGCTATAAACAGAAAAGTCAGTGCTAATACCCATACACAACATAGATAGCAGAGCTCCCAGGTGCTCAATCCACAGTCGCTGGCTGAGTAGAGTAATGTAGAGTAATGTAGAAAAAATTATCTGCACTCCGGTTGTTGCTCTTAAAATTTCTTCATTTTATTGAATAGCCACAGTGAACAAACTCAGATTAAGTCAGTTGATGCGTTTCAGCCTATAAGGCATACATGCCAATAGTCACAAATTTGCCGGGACAATCCCGAAAATCCAACCTATGTCCCGATTTTTTATTGTCCCGAAAATAGTTTTTTGTCCCGCCCCCGAGCCGCTCTGTCATCCCCCTGTCATGACACACACAGTGTGTCATGACGCTATGCTAATAGGCAGATCATCTCGGCACATGCACGCTGTTATACTCAGGGAGACAGGCAGCGAGCCGCCGTGCTTCTCCAGTGAGGAATGAGTGGGCGGGGCCGTAAGCATCACTGCTGCTCTGATCCCGCCCTATGCCATGCTGCCTGCATGTTGGGGATGCCGTGAGGTAGGAGCTGCTGGGAGCCCGCGGATTGAACTCGGCTGGCCAGCAGGACTAGGTATGTGCTGCCTTCTCCCCATAGACTGTCCCTAAACCCTGACCTGGCTGTGGCTCTATAAATAGAGAGCAAGGGTCACAGTGGCACTGGCACACATGTCAACACTGCTGATGTACACCGCCCTGCAACCCGCTGACCTCTGTACACCGCCCCGCAGCCTGCTGATCTCCGTACACCGCCCTGCAACCTGCTGACCTCCATACACTGCCCTGCAACCTGCTGACCTCTGTACACTGCCCTGCAACCTGCTGACCTCCATACACTGCCCTGCAAGCTGCTGACCTCTGTACACTGCCCTGCAAGCTGCTGACCTCTGTACACTGCCCTGCAAGCTGCTGACCTCTGTACACTGCCCTGCAAGCTGCTGACCTCTGTACACTGCCCTGCAAGCTGCTGACCTCCGTAATCTGTACAATGCCCTGCAACCTGCTGACCTCTGTACACTGCCCTGCAACCTGCTGACCTCTATACACTGCCCTGCAACCTGCTGACCTCTATACCAGGGGCGGATCCAGAGCCTAGTCTCGGGAGGGGCACTGCCAGAAAATACCTTTTTTTTGGGGTAAATTTATCGGGGAAATGGCTGGTGTTAGCGCTTCAATCATCATGGCACCATGGTTGTTATGGTGTCAGGATGATTGAAGCGCATTATTACTATAATTGCTTTGTTATAAAAAATGAAATGGTTCAACTCACCATAATGCAGAATCAGTGGGAGCCCTGAGTGTGTCACTTGCCACTGTCACCTGCCACACTTTGCGGATTGTCACTTGCCACGTGGCCTGTCACCAGATGCAGATTGTCACTTGCCACGTCGCCTGTCACCAGAAGCAGATTGTTACTTGCCATGTCACCTGTCACCAGATGCAGATTGTCACTTGCCACGTCCCTTGCCACACGTTGCAGATTGTCACTTGCCACGTCCCATGCCACATGTTGCAGATTGTCACTTGGCACATCACTTGCCACGTCCCATGCCACACGTTGCGGATTGTCACGTCCCATGCCACACGTTGCAGATTGTCACTTGCCACGTCCCATGCCACACGTTGCGGATTGTCACTTGTCACGTCGCCTGTCACCAGATGCAGATTGTCACTTGCCACGTCACTTGCCACACGTTGCGGATTGTCACTTGCCACGTCCCATGCCACACGTTGCAGATTGTCACTTGCCACGTCCCATGTTGCAGATTGTCACTTGTCACACGTTGCTGATTGTCACTTGCCACGTCCCATGCCACACGTTGCAGATTGTCACTTGCCACGTCCCATGCCACACATTGCGGATTGTCACTTGCCTGCTATAATTGTCTCTGTCTTGCTGTGTCCCAGTGTCAGGCAGCAGATTACCAGTCAAGCAGCAGAGAGGTGATGTAATCTCTCTGCTGCCGCGGCTGCCTGCACACTGCACAGCGAGAGTGGAACTGCAGGGATGCAGGGCGGGCGCCATGCGGTGAGAGATGATGTCATCTCTCTGCTCCCGCGCCCGCCGTATCCCTGATTGACCAGCAGCCCGCTCACAGTCAAACACTGTCACGAGCCGGCGCCGCACAGCTGTTCACCTGTCTGTCGCTGTCATCACCAACGGACTCGGAGCCGCCCGTGCTCTCAGCCGCGGAGCCGGCTCTCTCACCTGGGCGATGCCTGCCGGCCCACTCACTCACCCGTATTCTTGGAGGGGGCAATTGCCCCGTTGCCCCCCCTGGATCTGCCCCTGCTCTATACTCTGCCCTGCAACCTGCTGACCTCTGTACACTGCCCTGCAACCTGCTGACCTCCGTACACTGCCCTGCAACCTGCTGACCCCTGTACACTGCCCTGCAACCTGCTGACCTCCGTACTCCATACACTGCCCTGCAAGCTGCTGACCTCTGTACACTGCCCTGCAACCTGCTGACCTCCGTACTCTGTACAATGCCCTGCAACCTGCTGACCTCTATACACTGCCCTGCAACCTGCTGACCTCTGTACACTGCCCTGCAACCTGCTGACCTCTGTACACTGCCCTGCAACCTGCTGACCTCTGTACACTGCCCTGCAACCTGCTGACCTCTGTACACTGCCCTGCAACCTGCTGACCTCCGTACACTGCCCTGCAACCTGCTGACCTCCGTACACTGCCCTGCAACCTGCTGACCTCCATGCTCTGTACAATGCCCTGCAACCTGCTGACCTCTGTACACTGCCCTGCAACCTGCTGACCTCTATACACTGCCCTGCAACCTGCTGACCTCTATACACCGCCCTGCAACCTGCTGACCTCCGTACACTGTCCTGCAACCTGCTGACCCCTGTACACTGCCCTGCAACCTGCTGACCTCCGTACTCCATACACTGCCCTGCAAGCTGCTGACCTCTGTACACTGCCCTGCAAGCTGCTGACCTCTGTACACTGCCCTGCAAGCTGCTGACCTCTGTACACTGCCCTGCAAGCTGCTGACCTCTGTACACTGCCCTGCAAGCTGCTGACCTCCGTACTCTGTACAATGCCCTGCAACCTGCTGACCTCTGTACACTGCCCTGCAACCTGCTGACCTCTATACACTGCCCTGCAACCTGATGACCTCTATACTGGGGCGTATCCAGAGCCTAGTCTCGGGAGGGGCACTGCCAGAAAATACCTTTTTTTGGGGTAAATTTATCGGGGAAATGGCTGGTGTTAGCGCTTCAATCATCATGGCACCATGGTTGTGATGGTGTCAGGATGATTGAAGTGCATTATTACTATAATTACATTGTTATAAAAAATGAAATGGTTCAACTCACCATAATGCAGAATCAGTGGGAGCCCTGAGCGTGTCACTTGCCACTGTCACCTGCCACACGTTGCGGATTGTCACTTGCCACGTGGCCTGTCACCAGATGCAGATTGTTACTTGCCACGTCGCCTGTCACCAGAAGCAGATTGTCACTTGCCACGTCGCCTGTCACCAGATGCAGATTGTCACTTGCCACGTCCCTTGCCACACGTTGCAGATTGTCACTTGCCACGTCACTTGCCACGTCCCATGCCACACGTTGCGGATTGTCACTTGTCACGTCCCATGCCACACGTTGCAGATTGTCACTTGCCACACGTTGCGGATTGTCACTTGTCATGTCGCCTGTCACCAGATGCAGATTGTCACTTGCCACGTCCCTTGCCACACGTTGCAGAATGTCACTTGCCACACGTTGCGGATTGTCACTTGCCACGTCCCATGCCACACGTTGCAGATTGTCACTTGCCACGTCCCATGTTGCAGATTGTCACTTGTCACACGTTGCTGATTGTCACTTGCCACGTCCCATGCCACACGTTGCAGATTGTCACTTGCCACGTCCCATGCCACACGTTGCGGATTGTCACTTGCCTGCTATAATTGTCTCTGTCTTGCTGTGTCCCAGTGTCAGGCAGCAGATTACCAGTCAAGCAGCAGAGAGGTGATGTAATCTCTCTGCTGCCGCGGCTGCCTGCACACTGCACAGCGAGAGTGGAACTGCAGGGATGCAGGGCGGGCGCCGTGCGATGAGAGATGATGTCATCTCTCTGCTCCCCCGCCCGCCGTATCCCTGATTGACCAGCAGCCCGCTCACAGTCAAACACTGTCACGAGCCGGCGCCGCACAGCTGTTCACCTGTCTGTCACTGTCTCTCACCAATGGACTCGGAGCCGCCCGTGCTCTCAGCCGCGGAGCCGGCTCTCTCACCCGGGCGATGCCTGCCGGCCCACTCACTCACCCGTATTCTTGGAGGGGGCAATTGCCCCATTGCCCCCCCTGGATCTGCCCCTGCTCTATACTCTGCCCTGCAACCTGCTGACCTCTGTACACTGTCCTGCAACCTGCTGACCTCTGTACACTGCCCTGCAACCTGCTGACCCCTGTACACTGCCCTGCAACCTGCTGACCTCCGTACTCCATACACTGCCCTGCAACCTGCTGACCTCTGTACACTGCCCTGCAACTTGCTGACCTCTGTACACTACCCTGCAACCTGCTGACCTCCGTACTCTGTACAATGTCCTGCAACCTGCTGACCTCTATACACTGCCCTGCAACCTGCTGACCTCTGTACACTGCCCTGCAACCTGCTGACCTCTGTACACTGCCCTGCAACCTGCTGACCTCTGTACACTGCCCTGCAACCTGCTGACCTCCGTACACTGCCCTGCCTCGTCCCAATCGGAGCTCCTCCCGATTAATTTTCTGGGATGGCTCAGCTGCTGGGGACACCAGATGTAAATTAGGGCTCCTCTGCTGGGCAGACCAGATGTAAGGAGGGGCTCCACTGCCAGGGACACAGATCTGTAAGGAGGGCCTCTGCTTCTGGGGGCACCTAATGTAAGGACAGACTCTGCTGGGGGCACCTGATGTAAGGACGGACTCTACTGGGGACACCTGATGTAAGGACGGGCTCTACTGGGGACACCTGATGGCATCTGGTGGCAGGCGACGTGGCAGGTGACACGCTCAGGAGTCCCACTGATTCTGGATTATGGTGAGTTGAATTATTTCATTCTATATTACAATGTAATAATAGTAATAATGCGCTTCAATCATCCTGACACCACAACAACCATGGTGCTGGGATGATTAAAGCGCTAACACCAGGTGTTTGGAGTATCTTTATCTGCTGATTTGTTAAATTCTGGAATACACATTTCTATTGTGGTGTAGGATCTGGGCCTGCTGTCCCTCCATTCCTCTTTCCTTCTTTCTCTCTCCCTCCCTCCCTCTCTCTCCCTCTTTTCCCCTTTCTTTCTCCATCTCTCATTCATCTCAGACTATAACCAGACCCCCATTTGAACCATGCCCACATAAGCCACACCCACCATTTCATTGCAATCACGCCAATTTTTCTTTTTTTTGCTATGTCACACCTACAAACGCATGCCCCACCGACTAATTAGAATAAGACTCCGCCTACAGCCAAAAAAGTGTCCCTAAAAATTTTTTTACAATGTTGACAACTATGTATAAGGCCTTAGTCATAACCATATTACAGACATAAAACTTTGAAATAAATAGTAGCTCTAAAGGCTCCACCCATTAATTGTCTTAATTGACCTAATGCATGTTGTGCAATGATTGCCACACAATTCAAAATCAGGATTGTATGGTGTGTGATAATAGGTTTTCTCCTTCTTTAGAGGAGGTTCCGGATCCCCCCATTCCAGTGCATGTTTTACTGCCTTAATGAATGGTGGTATCATCGCAAAAGCAAAGCCTGAACCTTCAGGATTCCCTGCCAAGGAGGAGGTAATATCTTCTCCCTCTGCCTGTAAGGTTGGCTGTAATACTGGGTCTGGGGAATCAGCCTGCCTAATTTGCTGGGCTGGAGTCACCCCTGAATTGCCTGGTACCCCTCTAGTTAGAGAGGGTTGAATGGCTTGGTTTAGACCTAGTGCAGGGCCCACTCTGTTGTCCCTGGTTGTCCGAGACGACTGGAAAATTCTGCCAGGGAGTCGTGGACTATTTTCTTGAGCAAGGTTGACACCTGCTGACTCTCGTACTCCTGGTCTCTGGCAAGCTGCCTGAAGCAGTTGCTGAAAAGTAGCTTTCCTGGCATAGGGTCATCTCCACAAGACCAACATTAGCCTTTCGGGCGTTGAGCCCTCGGAGGAGAAGCTGTGTGCTTTCTCTTAAGCGAACATTTGCGTCCTTTATACTGGGGTCTGCCAGGACTGGAGGAGCCACTTTCTGCCCTGGAAAAATCCCGACAATCCAGATGGCTTCTGGACCTCCTAGAGCGGGAGTGTGAGTGGCTGGGGCTGCAATAGACAAGAAGGCCCGCTCGTCCAGGCATAGTGCACTTTTTCCCCTCATCTTCTTACTTACCCAAAGTTGGCCCTTACCTGGTATTGCAGTGGTCTTTGTTATGTGGTGTTAGGCTCATGCTGGCGGAAGAACCGAAAGTTGCAAGGGGGACTGCATGGCAACAGAGAAAATTAAGGGAAGTGAGAGAGGGAAAAAAATACATATATACCCCCCTTTTTTTTTTGCCAAGGAGAAACAAATTAAAATAAAATAAATCTGGGCAAAACCCCCCATCCCCTAGTAATACATTCTTCCTGGCTCTCCCTCCCTTCTATCCCCATTACTAGAATAGCAAGACTTACCTGTCATTGACTGTTCCTCAGAAAGAGATACTGTCTCTCTGGATACCTGAATCGCGAAGGCATCCATTACCTGACCATTTGTGCCCTTTAAATAGAGCACCTGAGAGAGAGACTCAGTCCCCTCTGTTCTAATCAAAAAAGAGCTAGAACAATTGGAGGGAAGCCAACGCCCAATTTAAGCTGGCTACACATCATACAATCCTCTGCAGATTTTTTCCCTCAGATTTACCAAAACCACACAATATGAGGTCAAAGCTTAAGAGCCTCAATTTGTATGCAATCAGGCAGGCCCCTTCACCACATCCCAGCAAATCCAAAGAAAATCAGACAACAAAGCTGCACAGTGTGTATGGGGTCTTTAGAGACATGAGAGTAAGAAAAAGAAAAAAAGTTTCTTGAAATCGACAGACCTGGAAAGAGTTCCATAGGAGAGAAGACATGCTGGATCCGGACTCCAAAGCAGGCATGCCACAAGAGGGATATCGTCTCTGGATTAGAGAACACCTTGACCCCAAAAGACCACCAGAAGGGGTTTCCCACCATGTTGGTGCGTTTAGCAGCCTAAGATGTGGGACTGCATGCTGGGAGAGGCTTGAACCCAGACGGACTCCGACAAAGTCAGCAGGTAAGAGCTTATCCTGAGTGTTAAGGTCTGTAGGTGTTGATCTTTGAGGACAAAAAGGAGAATGGGGGAGGTAGCTCTCAGTCAGACTTTTAAAGAGCTAAACAGGTCCTGTGGGTGGATATAGGGGCGGAGCTACTGTATATCATAGGTATGCGCTGCCATGTTGGCTTCAGGAAAGTGTATTATTCGATTTTAAACAATATAGACGCATATTTTTTGTGTTTTACATAGATATACCTGCAAAAGCGGACAGTCTGAAGTGATCTAGCAGGACTTAATTTTCTTAATAAAGTTCCACTTTAAGATAAAAACAAGATTATAATACAACCACATTTGATAAGATTATTATCAAATAATAAAACTGTTAAAAATAACAGTCATCTGCTGAGCCTAGGAAATTCGATGTTCTCTGTAACATTACTTATTGATCTCTTGAGCCTGCCCTGCAATTTCTTATTTGAGCTGCTGTGTTCATGTTTGAGTACCGTGTGGAGTGTATTTAAGATTTTGGCGCTAAACTGGATAGCACAATGTTTTGCACTTTCTTTAACCACTTGCCGACCGGGTCATAGCCGAAAGACGGCTACAGCTCTGTTGGCTTATTCTGGGAGGGCGTCCATGGACGTCCTCCCAGAATCTTGCTCTCGCGCGCCCCTGGGGTGTGCACCCGGGAACATCCGTGGCGCAAAAAATAAACAACCCAGTAGTGATTAAATACCACCAAAAGAAAGCTCTATTTGTGTGAAAAAAAGGACAAAAAATTCATATAAGTACAATGTTGTATGACTGAGTAATTGTCATTCAAAATGTGAGAGCACCGAAAGCTGAAAATTGGTCTGATTAGGAAGAGGGTTTAAGTGCCCAGTGGTCAAGTGGTTAAATATGTTTTCTAAAAATGTTCTTTGAATGTTTTGTTAATGTCTATCTTTGCTTCTCTGTAATTCCCTGAGTCCTTTGTACACTTTCTGGAATAGCAAAACATCCTTTGAAATTACATTCTGCTCTTCCGTCATATCAGTTAGATCAAACTACTTTTTTTTCCTGAAAATTACTATCCCTTGACAAAGGGACTTTTCAATACCATTGAGGGTTTGAAAGAATCCGCATATTCATAGTTTTATATTGACTATTGTCCACCCTTGTCAGTCAGCTTAAAGTGAAACTGCACTGAAAATAACCCTAGGTTCACATCTAGACGGCTGCGGTTGATGCGTTTTTCCAGCGTGCTTTGCATTTTTAAATCTGCGTTCTTGATGTGTTTTCATGTGTTTTTTTTTTTTTTGCTTTAACAAACTGTGAATAGCTGGTTGATAAAGGGTTACTAAACCCTTGTTTTTCTTTTTTCTTTCTTAAATAACAAACATATCATACTTACCTCCTCTGTGCAGTTAGTTTTGCACAGAGTGGCCCGATCCTCCTCTTTTGGGGTCCCTCAGCGGCGCAGGTGGCTTATCCCCTTCTCCTTCGGGACACCCGTGCGGGCGTACTCCCGAGTCCTGCTGCGTCTATTGACACAGACAGCAGGACTCGGCCCTGACCTCCGGCGCAAACGTCACTGGATTTGATTGACAGCAGCGGGAGCCAATGGCTGCGCTGCTATCAATCTATCCAATCAGGACACCAGACACCGGCCGAAGCTGGTGTGCTCATTCCTGTTGTGGGAATTAAGGGGCTCAGGTAAGTAAAAGGGGGGGCTGCTGCGTGACAGGAGGTTTTTCACCTTAATGCATAGAATGGTGAAAAACCTTGAGGGTTTACAGCCCCTTTAAGGAGCGGGCCGGGAAGTCGGCTGCCACGTCCTTAACAACCGATGAGTCATCAGCTGTCAGCAGGGTTCCCCACTGACAGCTGAATGTAAAAACAAAAATTGCCAGCAATAAAAAAAAAAAAAAAAAAATGGACAGGGAAAAAAACAGGAGGGAGTGCTTTGGGGCAGGGGCCCCCCCCAAAGTACCTTGTTCCCATGTTAATGAGGACAGGGGCCTCTTCCCCACAACCCTGGCCGGTGGTTGTGGGAGTCTGGGGGCAGGGGGCATCAGAGTCTGGAAGCTCCCTTTAATAAGGGGAACCCCCAGGTCCCGCAATCCCTCTATGTGAATGAGTGTGGGATACATTGTACCCCTACCCATTCATAAAAACACAATGCGAGTTTTTGAAAAATATTATTGAAAAATAAAAAACAATGTCCCCTGATGTAGATCCATTGTCAATCACGATGCCCGCCATCACCGCCAACCCGAAAAAAGAAAGAAAAAAAAAAAAAAAAAAAAAGAAGCTCCACTCGCGCTAAAGGCTCCTGCCGTCTGCCTGCTCTGCTGTCTGACAGTTCTTAACTACTTAAGCCCCGGACCATTTGGCTGCCTAAAGACCAGAGGACTTTTTACAATTTGGCACTCCGCTGCTTTAACTGGTAATTGCACGGTCATGCAATGCTGTACCCAAACTAAATTTGCGTCCTTTTGTTCACACAAATAGAGCTTTCTTTTGATGGTATTTGATTGCCTCTGCGATTTTTATTTTTTGCGATATAAACGGAAAAAGAACGAAAATTTTGAAAAAAAATGATATTTTCTACTTTTTGTTATAAGAAACAGAGCAGATCCGCCCTATATACTCACTACGCAAGCTGCGTAGGGCCCCGCAAGCTGCGTGGGGCCCCCAAGACCCAGCATCCCCCCTGCATCTCTGGCTGGCTGTTTAGAGTGCAGTAGGGAGAGGTGGGAGGAGGTGGAAGGCGGCGATCGGCAGCTCTATGGTGCCTGTGTGGGCGGCGGGATCTCCCTGGGGCTTGTAGTACTCTCTCGAGTGTCAGTGTATACAGTGGAGAGGAGAAGCGAGGGGCCTCTGACCCGGCAGGTATCAGTTTCACTTTCACTCTGCTTGAACACTGCTGCTGATGCCCGGGTCAGAGACCCCTCTCCGCTGTATACATTCGGAGATAGAACTACTAGCCCCAGGGAGATCCCCCTGCCTGTGGACACCATAGAGCTGCCGATCGCCGCCTCCCACCTCAGCAGCCAGGTACAGGGGAACCTCTGCAAGGGGGGGAGTCAGCTGTTTGGGGACCCTGATGTAAGAGGGGGGGCTTTTCTGGGGACACTAATGTAAGGAAGTGAAGTAGCAGGTGAATATCGGTAAAATGACGTTGCTGGACACAGGACTCAAGTATGGGAGATTTATTCCACCTTTTTGGCCAAAAAAGTGGACACGCTTGACCCGACTCGTGTCTATATGTCAAGTGTCCAAAATATAGCTCATACAGTGCACATATAATTTCAGCATATTGCGTCACAAGCGAACAAGTGGTACACTTCCGTTATACAAAACATTCTAACCTTTTAAAAATCAACCTAAAAATCAACCTACGCATCCTAAACCAGACAAGTTCTGCAAAACATATATATTTTTAAACCTTATGCAAAACTTTCATTTTCCTTGCACAGAAAGAGGAACAACTTAGCAGGTTTCTGTATGGGAGGGGGAGTGTCTTTAACCACAACCTGTCAGTGTCTTTAACCACAACCAAGTAGTTTCAACATGAAATACAAGAAATATGATTTTTAGCTGAAATTATAAATCAGTCTTACTACACACATAACTATGACCATATAAACTGACCCTCGTTGCCACTTCATTCCCCCCTTTGATCATAATCATAGCGATTAATATGAGCGAGATTAAGCATCACTAGATAACATACAGTTTTTTTCTTTCTTCTTTATGGTGGCCTCACTAGCAGGCACAAAACATTCTTCTACCGAGACTATTCCCCATTGTCAGCTCCAGTCGGGTCTCTCATTAACTTATAAAACACTGGGATAGTGACCCTTGGCCCATGGTAATAAGAATACAAAAAGAGTAAAAATATTAGCACTCCATACACTATAGGGAGAATCAGAAAATAATTAAAACTTGTCTCTGCAATACTTGAGTTGGTGATCAGGGTATGGTTTACCAGCTTACCGGTGGAGTTAAGCTTCGGGCCGTTAGCCAAGTTTTATAGGGTGCATAAGTGGGGTCATACCAGGTTATCTGATTTTCAATGGAGCACATTGAATAGATAGTTCCATTATGTATGCAGGTACCAGCTACTGTGCCCTTGCATTGATAATGAGAGTGCCACAGTAACATCTTGGTAGCTATGGATCCTACTCTGGTGGTCTTTATACAAGTGTCACATGAATTACCCTCCCCCTTTTTTAACTCGGCCAGTATCACTGCTATGGCTATCAGCAGTCTCATTATAAAGATTTTAGTAAACATTACATCGATAAATATCCTCAAGCTTCAGCTTATGCGTAGAACAACCAGCATCCGGGCTGTGGTTGGAGCAGAGCTTAGTAGATGTCCTTTATCTTCAGCCGTGCGTTGAGCCAGCAGCTTCCAGGGGTGTGCTGGCTGCAGGGCTGGGGTTCTTCCTTATGATTTCTCTGGTCAATCTCAGTCTCAAAGGATCTTGGGGATCTACTGTACTGTGTCAGGAGTCTGTGATGTCAGCAGCTCGTTTTACCCTGGAGTGGTGTATCCAGGGTGTCACCTCAGCTACCTTAATGGCTGTTGGGGTAGATAGCAGAACAGTGTAAGGACCTCTCCATTTTGGCCCTAGTGGGGTTAAGTTCCACTCCTTTACCCACACTGTATCTCCTGGTCTAAAGGGGTGTACTGGGTTCGACAAGCTTATGGGAAGTTTCTCTTGAACCCATTTCCCTATGTCTTGCTTACTCTCCCCAAGTCTCTGTATCAGTTCACGGTTAACTACCCCTCCTATCTGATGCAAGTCTTCTCTTATCCCTCTAATGATGGGTGGGGGCCTACCATACAGTACCTTAAAGGGGACAGATTTGTCCTCTTTGTTAGGGTACTCCGAATTCTCAGTAAAGCAATGGGCAACATCAAGGTCCATTTCATTTGGATTTCCTGACAGAGCTTGGCCAGTTGTGACTTGAGCGTGCAGTTCATTCATTCAACTTTTCCAGAGCTTTGGGGCCTATATGCAGTGTGTAGTTTCCAAGTAATCTTAAGTGCTGTTGCTATTTCCTGGAGGCACTTGTGGACAAAGGTAGGGCCATTGTCTGAGCATATGGCGGAGATTCCATATCTGGGGATAAACATCTTTTACAAAACTGCTTCCGTCAGTAAAGTACTCAACATTTGGATTTTCCAAGGGGCTGTCTTTCAAGTCTGGTCAGCTTTCATATCCATTACCTGGAGACAGTCATGAGTTAGGGGTTCTTGTGAGGTGGAGAGCAGAGTGGCTGGGTTTAAAGTGTTTACAGTCTCTAAGTGGATACGAGGATTTTCACACAGCATAGCTTGATATTTAACCATTCGACTGTAATGCCGCATACACACGACCTGACTTTACGGCATACTTGGTTCGGCAACCGGAGTCCGTCGGACAATTCGATCGTGTGTGGGCTCCACCGGACTTTTTTTCCCCAAAAGTTCGACGGACCTAGAAATGAAACATGTTTCAAATCTTTTCAACGGACTCGAGTCTGGTCGAAAAGTCCGCTCGTCTGTATGCTAGTCCGACGGACAAAAACCGACGCTAGGGCAGCTATTGGCTACTGGCTATGAACTTCCTTGTTTTAGTCCGGTCATACATCATCACGTACGAATCCGTCAGACTTTGGTTGATCGTGTGTAGGCAAGTCCGTTCATTAGGAAAGTCTGTTGTAAGGTCCGTTGCAAAGTCCGCAGGACAAAGTCTGCCGTAAAGTCCACTGTACACGGCATTAGTGAACCAGTGATTTCCCTTGTAATCCATTAATGCCTGTACTTGGTGTGGGACTGGGACATAAGTCTCCTGACCTAATGACAACTTGTCAGCTTCGGCCACAAGGAGGGCTGTTGCTGCGATGGCCCGCAGGCAGGATGGCCATCCCTGAGCTACAGTGTCCAGTTGTTTCGAAAGGTATGCTACAGGGCGCTGCCACGACCCCAAGTATTGTGTCAGGACTCCTACTGCTATTCCTAATTTTTCACTGACATACAAATAGAAGACTTTTTTTTTTTGGCTATCCGGCAGGCCTAGCGCAGGTGCCTGCATTATAGAGACCTTAATGTCTTGGAATGCTCTGTTTTTTTGTTCTCCCATTGAAAGGGTTCCTTTTCTCCCCCCTTTTTGGATTCATAGAGGGGTCTAGCTTTTGTGGCAAAGTTCGGTATCCAGATTTGGCAGAATCCTGCCACCCCCAGGAATTCACATACTTGCTGTCTGGTAGTCGGGGTGGGAATCTGACAAACAGCTTCTTTCCTGCCTTCTCCCAATTGTCTCTGGCCTTGTGGTACTCTGAATCCCAGGTACTTTACAGTCTCTTGGCACAATTGCGCCTTTCTCCGGGACATATATATGGCTTATAACCTGCCTCCCACAATAATTGTAACAGTTCGGGGGCGTGGCCGGCTGCTGACCGAGATGGACGCGTGATCTCCTCGCTCCTCACGGACCTGCTTTGAAACAGTGCTTTCTGGGGACACAGCTCCAATCTGATGGGCAGAAACAGATCAGGCAAAACACCAAGGCAAGGGGGTACCTCTGGACGCTCTGACTCACGGGGTCCCCCGATCCAGTCCTACTTTCCTCCGTTTGCCCGGACTCCGCCATGCAGGAGGAAGAAAACATGGCGCCGCAGCGCGCCACACAGCCGTCATCTCCTTCGCACCCAGCAGCTTGGGGAGAGACTCAGGCAGCTGCAGGAACTTCCACTGCCATGACTCCCGGAGGATGATGACCCGTGGCCGGCCTGCTACCACAGCCTCAGCCCCAACGACACTGGGAGGCCTTCCTTCCTCCCCGCATGGAGACATCCCGCCGCCATCTTGCGGCCTACACGGAGGGCGACAAGCAACCTCACGGGTGAGTCCCTCTCTGACTCCCCGGCTTACAGGCCACCCTATCTGTGACCAGGACTCTGTATCCCTGAGGGGAACCCCTCCAGCCTTTCAACATTGGGGATTACCTCCTACACCCTATCAGGGCCACTCGCAATCCCTACCGCGGCGGACGTCGGCCTCACCAACCACCTTAACCCCATCCTCAGCCCCAAGCTCCCCAAAACCACAAAGGCCTCTTCAACCCCGCAAGGACAACAACATGGGCCTCAATGGAGGCCCCCCGCCCCCATCTTTTGCTCCCCAACTAAGCCCGGCTCCACCATTGCAAACGGAGGACCAGAGAGAGTGGTTTGAACCCTGGGCCCCCTCCTCACAACCTCAGATTCCTCACCAAGCCTCGCCTAAGGTACCCTCCATTCTTACAGCAGATGAATTAATCTCATGGAGGGAGCAACTTCATTCATTGCCCACAAAAGCAGACTTTAAAATGCTGGTTTCGGAGGTTAAAGAAGCGTGCCGCAGTGAAATTAAAACCCTGCAGGCAGATTTTCGACAGCTGGCCACCCAGGTGGAAGACCTAGATGAAGACTTGCAAGCAACTAAGCTCACAGTACATAGAATTCAATCACATCAGACAACCGATATATACTCCGTGACATGCAACGACATTTGGAAGATCTAGACAACCGTAATCGTCGCAATAACATCAGGGTGCGAGGGCTCCCGGAATCTTGCGGTCCAGAGGACCTTCAATCGATCCTCCAAACGATCTTCAATAACTTGCTGGGAGTCCCCATATCCACCCACATTGAAATGGACAGAGCCCACAGAGCCTTGCGGCCCAAAGACCAAGCATCTAAACCTAACCATAATTTGCAGAGTGCACTCATTTGCGCTGAAAGAAGATATCATGCGCAAGGCCCGGGCGATCAAACCTATCCTGGTGGATGGTACTCCCATCCAACTCTTTCCAGATCTTTCATGGATTACCTTGCAGAAACGCCGGCTTCTTCAACCACTCCTCCACTCTCTCCAAGATAGCAACATCACCTACCGATGGGGGTTTCCATTCAGCCTCACAGCTACGCATGCTGGGAAAATAGCAACGCTTTGAGTCCCTAAGGACCTCCGTTTCTTTTGTGAAACTCTAACTCTCTCTATACCTGAACTCCCAGGCTGGGACATTATCCCTCCCCCTCCTCCCCCTCCATCCACTGGATGGCAGAAGGTACCTGTGAAGCGAAAAGACCCCCCCCCCCGGAAAATCCTCGGATGAGTCCCAAGCATCGGCCCACTTGACCACCACCTCTGGTCTACACTGACTTGCCTGTTTTTTCTCCTTTTTTTTGGATCCTCCCTGACTAGGCGAACCCCCTTTTTTGTAGTGATGTAGTAGCTATACACAGGTTGTCACAGTTAGCTTTTGTTTGTATCTTAGCTGCAATCACCGGGTTTATGCCTTTGGACGGCCATGACCCTCCAATGGGAGTTGACTATTGTCCCTCCTGGACATTGAGTCCTCCAGAGTCTTGCCCACCTGTCAGGAAAAGCCCTCTTGCAAATATCCCAGCAAACTAAAGTTCAAAGGAATGCCTGTGCACAGAAGCGCCATCCGGCGCTCGCGCGCGCGCAATAGCACCAATAGCGCTAACGTGCGTACGCGCATGCGCAATAGCGCCAATAGCGGCGCCCTGTGACAGCACTTGGCGCCAAAGGGGCTATTTAAAGAGGACTGTTCCACTGCTGCCTTGCTGTCCGGTCTACAGCGTTCCTGAAGACCCCTTGTGCCCTGTTACTTGCCTTTGCTACCTGATACCAGTTGGACTGTTCCTGACTACTCTGTTTGCTGCCTGCCCTGATTCCGGCTTTTGGACTTTGACTACTCTGTTTGCTGCCTGCCCTGATCTCAGCTTTTGGACTTTGACTATTCTCCCGGATTTACCTTCTGTACCTGATCTGCCCGTCTGTGTTTGACCCGGCTTGCTTGCACCCTGCTGTCTACATCCTGCTGCTGGACACTTCCCTGCTGTCTGCATCCTGCTGCTGGACTACAAGACACCTCCCTGCTGTCTACATCCTGCTGCTGGACTACAAGACACCTCCCTGCTGTCTGCATCCTGCTGCTGGACTACAAGAAACCTCCCTGCTGTCTACATCCTGCTGCTGGACTACAAGACACCTCCCTGCTGTCTGCATCCTGCTGCTGGACTACAAGACACCTCCCTGCTGTCTACATCCTGCTGCCGGACTACAGGACACCTCCCAGCTGTCTACCTGATTCAGCTCCCTGTTCCAGCCTTCCAGTCAGGCACTTGTGCCCCTTCGCACTCCCGAGCCCCTGTCATCACTACCAGGGGTTCCCGAGTCGGAGGTATACGAGAGGCCGTTCCCTGCATTCCGGGCTCCACCTACCAGGTACGTGACACCACCAGATTGAGGTTTCGACCTCTCTGTGGTCAGATCTCGACCTGGATGACCCTTAATAATGGACTGGCCGCCTGTCTGGTTTTGCCCACTAGTTCAGACAGTTTATTTCTGTATAACAGCTAGTACTGTCCCCTAGCTACTGGTTATACTATTCATAGATATGTTTCTTAGCAGGTTCCGGATTATGGGTACTGATTGGACTTCATTCCGACACTACCCCCCTAGTTCACTCAGTGATATAACAGTCCCCCCTGGTTGATACTTACCCCCCTCGCTCTGGATAGACGATGGGGGTAACAAGGGACTTTAGATTTGCAAGAAGATTGCTACCTGAAGTACGCTTATCTTATTTTTTATATATGTTTCTTATTTTTTCCTTCTTTTCTTTCTTTTTCTCTCCATGCCTCGTCTCTCCTGGGCTCCCGAGCTGCTACCTGGGCGGAGAAACTTGTCTGCGGTCTCGACACACAATACCCTGAAACTGCATGCCAGATAAGTACACTTCAACTAGACACAAGCTCATTTACTGTTTATTGCCAATACCCCAAATAGTAAAATGATACAGATATACTCACATAACGTAAATGGCCTCAACTCCAACTTTAAACGTCAACTAGCGCTACGAAGCTTTAGAGATTCTGGAGCAGAGGTCATTTTTATACAGGAAACACACTTCAATAAATTGGGTACCCTGGCATTCACGTCGCGTTTATACCCTATGGGTTATTTGGCCTCCAATACTAAAAAGAGAGCAGGGGTGGCCACTCTGATTAAAAAAGGATCTCCATTCACTCCCACCTCCTCCTACTCGGATCCGCAGGGGCGTTTTTTGATCCTTAATGGCAAGTGGCAACAATCGGACGTAACTTTCTGCAACATTTATGCACCAAATGTTAATCAGATATCCTTTGTTACTAAGGTTTATATCTGCCTCTTCCTCAACAAGCTTTCTTTCCTGGTTATTGGGGGAGACTTCAATCTTCCATTCTCCCCCACCTTAGATAGAACATCTCTTATCAAAAAAGCTCTCCCCGCACGCCTTTCTAAACAATCCACACAATTTTGCCAGGTCACCCGAAAATTTGCCCTATTCGATGCATGGCGCGTCGAACATCCGACAGACCGACAATACTCCCACTGCTCACACCCGTTTCACACACATGCTCGCCTAGAATACTTTTTTGTCAATGCTCCCTCCCTAAGGGCCCTTACTGCAGTAAACATCCTACCTATCTCATGGTCTGACCATGCTCCAATTGTTATGACACTAAAGCTGCATCCCTCCAAAGTCAAACAGTGCCATTGGCGGCTGAACGACTTTCTCCTGAAAGATCTCACATATAGGTTGGACATGGAAAAGACTTTAAAATTTTACTTTGTAGAAAACAACACTTCAGGGATATCGGTGGGAACCCTTTGGGAGGCACATAAAGCAGTCATAAGGGGACAGAGTATTGCATTCTCCACTGCTTGGAAGAAAAATGCCAAGTTGCTGAGACAGCAGACAACACAACGATTGCAGGCACTAGAATCTAGGCTCCTATCTTCGTCCTCTATCCGTTTATTGAGAGAGATTATCCAGCTTAGAGCTGTACTAAAAAGTATAGACATGGGTAAGGTGCAGAAAGCTTTATTGCGATTGCGCCAACTCTATTATGATAAAGGCAACAAGGCCCATACCCTATTGGCACGTAAACTTCTAGAACATACACATACATCAGCCCCTCAAGCTCTCAGAGACACTAATGGCACCTTGCAATTCCACCCGGACAGCATCGCACAACTCCTCAAGGACCATTACTCAGATTTGTATAATAACCCATCCATACCATACTTACCTATCCAGAAGACGTTTAACCACTTGAGCCCCGGACCATTATGCTGCCTAAGGACCAGAGGTCTTTTTCCAATTTGGCACTGCGTCGCTTTAACTGCTAATTGCACGGTCATGCAATGCTGTACCCAAACGAAATTTGCGTCCTTTTCTTCCCACAAATAGAGCTTTCTTTTGATGGTATTTGATCACCTCTGCAGTTTTTATTTTTTGCGCTATAAACGGAAAAAGACCAAAAATTTTGAAAAAAAATGATATTTTCTACTTTTTGTTATAAAAAAAAATCCAATAAACTAAATTTTAGTCATACATTTAGGCCAAAATGTATTCGGCCACATGTCTTTGGTAAAAAAAATGTCAATAAGCGTATATTTATTGGTTTGCGCAAAAGTTATAGCGTCTACAAACTAGGGTACATTTTCTGTAATTTACACAGCTTTTAGTTTATGACTGCCTATGTCATTTCTTGAGGTGCTAAAATGGCAGGGCAGTACAAAACCCCCCCAAATGACCCCATTTTGGAAAGTAGACACCCCAAGGAAATTGCTGAGAGGCATGTTGAACCCATTGAATATTTATTTTTTTTGTCCCAAGTGATTGAATAATGACAAAAAAAAAAAAATATTTACAAAAAGTTGTCACTAAATGATATATTGCTCACACAGGCCATGGGCCTATGTGGAATTGCACCCCAAAATACATTCAGCTGCTTCTCCTGAGTATGGGGATACCACATGTGTGGGACTTTTTGGGAGCCTAGCCGTGTACGGGGCCCCGAAAACCAAGTACCACCTTCAGGATTTCTAAGGGTGTAAATTTTTGAATTCACTTTTCACTGCCTATCACAGTTTCGGAGGCCATGGAATGCCCAGGTGGCACAAAACCCCCCAAAATGACCCCATTTTGGAAAGTAGACACCCCAAGCTATTTGCTGAGAGGCATATTGAGTCCATGGAATATTTTATATTTTGACACAAGTTGCGGGAAAGTGACACTTTTTTTTTTTTTTTTTTGTACAAAGTTGTCACTAAATGATATATTGCTCACACAGGCCATGGGCATATGTGGAATTGCACCCCAAAATACATTTAGCTGCTTCTCCTGAGTATGGGGATACCACATGTGTGGGACTTTTTGGGAGCCTAGCCGCGTACGGGGCCCCGAAATCCAATCACCGCCTTCAGGATTTCTAAGGGTGAAAATTTTTGATTTCACTCTTCACTGCCTATCACAGTTTCGGAGGCCATGGAATGCCCAGGTGGCACAACCCCCCCCCCAAATGACCCCATTTTGGAAAGTAGACACCCCAAGCTATTTGCTGAGGGGCATGGTGAGTATTTTGCAGCTCTCATTTGTTTTTGAAAATGAAGAAAGACAAGAAAAAACATTTTTTTTTTTCTTTTTTCAATTTTCAAAACTTTGTGACAAAAAGTGAGGTCTGCAAAATACTCACTATACCTCTCAGCAAATAGCTTTGGGTGTCTACTTTCCAAAATGGGGTCATTTGGGGGGGTTTTGTGCCACCTGGGCTTTCCATGGCCTCCGAAACTGTGATAGGCAGTGAAGAGTGAAATCAAAAATTCACGCCCTTAGAAAGCCTGAAGGCGGTGCTTGGTTTTCGGGGTCCCGTACGCGGCTAGGCTCCCAAAAAGTCTCACACATGTGGTATCCCCGTACTCAGGAGAAGCAGCAGAATGTATTTTGGGGTGTTATTTCACATATTCCCATGGCATGTTTGAGCAATCATTTAGTGACAACTTTGTGCAAAAAAAAAAAAAAAAAACCAATTTGTCTCTTTCCCGCAACTTGTGTCGCAATATAAAATATTCCATGGACTCGACATGCCTCTCAGCAAATAGCTTGGGGTGTCTACTTTCCAAAATGGGGTCATTTGGGGGGGTTTTGAACTGTCCTGGCATTTTATGCACAACATTTAGAAGCTTATGTCACACATCACTCACTCTTCTAACCACTTGAAGACAAAGCCCTTTCTGACACTCATTGTTTACATGAAAAAGTTTTTTTTTTTTGCAAAAAAATTACTTTGAACCCCCAAACATTATATATTTTTTTAAAGCAAATGCCCTACAGATTAAAATGGTGGGTGTTTCATTTTTTTTTTTACACAGTATTTGCGCAGCAATTTTTCAAACGCATTTTTTGGGGAAAAAAACACACTTTTTTAAATTTTAATGCACTAAAACACATTATATTGCCCAAATGTTTGATGAAATAAAAAAGATGATCTTAGGCTGAGTACATGGATACCAAACATGACATGCTTTAAAATTGCGCACAAACGTGCAGTGGCAACAAAATAAATACATTTTTAAAAGCCTTTAAAAGCCTTTACAGGTTACCACTTTAGATTTACAGAGGAGGTCTACTGCAAAAATTACTGCCCTCGATCTGACCTTCGCTTCGATACCTCACATGCATGGTGCAATTGCTGTTTACGTTTGACGACAGACCGCCGCTTGCGTTCGCCTTAGTGCGAGAGCAGGGGGCGACAGGGGTGCTTTTTTTTTTTTTTTTTTTTTTTTTTTTTTTCTTTCTTTTTTTTGCTTTTTTATCTTATTTTTAAACTGTTCCTTTCATTTTTTTTTTTTTTAATCATTTTTATTGTTATCTCGGGGAATGTAAATATCCCCTATGATAGCAATAGGTAGTGACAGGTACTCTTTTTTGAAAAAATTGGGGTCTATTAGACCCTAGATCTCTCCTCTGCCCTCAAAGCATCTGACGACACCAAGATCGGTGTGATAAAATGCTTCCCCAATTTCCCAATGGCGCTATTTACATCCGGCGAAATCTAAGTCATAAAATGCTCGTAGCTTCCGGTTTTTTAGGCCATAGAGATGTTTGGAGCCACTCTGGTCTCTGATCAGCTCTATGGTCAGCTGGCTGAATCACCGGCTGCATTCTCAGGTTCCCTGTTGAGACAGGAGAGCCAGAGAAAAACACGGAAGACGGTGGGGGGGGCATTCCCAATTCCCTCCCACGGCTTGTAAAAGGAGTCTAGAGGCTAATTAGCCGCTAGGATTGCTTTTACATGAAAGCCGACCGCTGGCTGAAAAGAATGATACCAAGAAGATACCTAAACCTGCAGGCATCATTCTGGTATAACCATTCAAAGTCGTGAATGGCGTACCTGAAGACAAAAAAATGGTTAACAATAAAGCACAGTAAACGGTAAAGTATAAAAAATTGCATACCTGAAAAGCAAACATGATAAAACATAATAACAATAAAACATTGCAGAATAGAATACAGTAAAAAAGAGCAGAACAATAGAGAGAGAGAATAGAGAGAGAGAGAACAATGAAACGACAACTATTTTTTTTTATTTTATATATATATTTTTTTTTTTACACTGTTTTTGTAACTGTAACTTTTATAACGGTAACCGGTTCCAGGTTCAGGTCTCTCAAAATGCGATGGCATCTTGGGAGACCCTGTGAAAGTGTGCCTAGTCTGTGCAATGCTGTACCCTACGCTAATACTCAACTAGTGAATGGTAGCGTTCAAAACATTCACCAATGCAAAGACCAGGATTGTCAGGACAGGAGGGACAATAATAGCGGGTGTCACGCCTATATCCGCGCTTGCTGCAGACACAACATCTTTTTTGGGGGGGTTCGTTGGGTAGGGGTACTCGGGAGGACATAAAGAAAATGCCTCTCATGCAGCCAACTGCATTTGGTTGGGGATGTGAATGGGGGAAGTACGGGCGCTGCAGAAGCGGTGGGTTCCCAATTAGGATTGGCGAATGCAGCAGGAAGGGCACTATGGGCACGACGGGCCTGTGTTTGTCTTCTTGGTGGCAGCGCGACACTACTTGTGCTTGCCACCTCACCAGCTTGAACTGCACTTATGGGACTCGCCACGTCACCAAGTGTTACTGCAGTTCTGGTTTGACTACGACCGGGGTGTACTAGGCCGCTGGCGCTTGCCAGTTCAATAAAAAGCTACCAAAAAAACTGTTAGCGATCGCAGGGATCAGGCCTGACTCTGCGAACGCTGCAGTTATGCGTTAAGTGTTTTGTAAGTGACAGTGATCGAGCGATACTGCACTTGGGTGGGCTGGGCTGGGCCGGGCGGAGGGGCAAAACGCAGGTGCTAGCAGGTATCTGGGCTGATCCCGCTAACACTGCGTTTTTGGGATCCCTAAACTGCTGGGGGCGCCAGTATAGATCTGATCGGATCAGATATTGATCCATTCAGATACTATACCACTAAGGGAGGCGTATGCTGCGTGCGTGGGTGTTAGCGGTACTGGCGCTAATCTGACGCTGCTTGGGGCTGGTGCTTGCCAGTTCACCAAAATACTACCAAAAAACTGTTAGCGATCGCAGGGATCAGGCCTGACTCTGCGAACGCTGCAGTTATGCGTTTAGTGTTTTGTAAGTGACAGCGATCGATCGATACTGCACTTGGGTGGGCTGGGCGGAGGGGCAAAACGCAGGTGCTAGCAGGTATCTGGGCTGATCCCGCTAACACTGCGTTTTTGGGAACCCTAAACTGCTGGGGACGCTAGTATAGATCTGATCGGATCAGATATTGATCCGATCAGATACTATACCACTAAGGGAGGCATATGCTGCGTGCATGGGTGTTAGCGGTACTGGCGCTAATCTGACGCTGCCTGGGGCGACGCATATCACCGCCGGGCGATCAGGGGGCTAAACCTTTATTCGGTAATAAACGGCGGGTGCCCTGACACTATAAAAAATAAACAAACTAACCAGCGTCACCCGAAACAGTTATACGGTGATCAGTGGTGAAAGGGTTAACTAGGGGGCCATCAAGGGGTTAAAACATTTATTCGGTAGTATATGGGGGTCCCTGTCGCTATAAAACGCTGACGGCGAACCTAAATATTTACGTCCCTAACTAGCGTCACCAGCGACACTAATACAGCGATCAGAAAAATGATCGCTTAGCGACACTGGTGACAGGGGGTGATCAAGGGGTTAAAACTTTATTAGGGGGGGTTAGGGGGGTATCCTAGACCTACAGGGGGCTAATACTAAGGCTCGATTCACACAGGGACAACACGACTTTAACGCAACTTTGCACGGCGACTTCAACGCGGCTTCAACGCGACTTCGGCGCGACTTCAGCGCGACTTTAGCAAATTACAACGCGACTTCAAGTCGCCTCCAGGACAGGCGACTTCGGCTGTGGCCAATCACAGGACAATCAGCTCTCTGGGAGGGAGGGGTTTTCCCTGCAAAGTCGCTTGACTTTGAGAGAGAGATCCGACTTGGAGGCGACTTCCATTGATTTCTATGGTACAGGTCGCCTACCAAGTCGGATCCAAGTAGTACAGGGAGTACGCTCTGAAGTCGGAGCGACTTCAGTAGTGTCTATTCAGACGCTCCCATTCACTTAAATGTGAATCTCTTTCTGGGGCGACTTGGGGCGACTTGAGGGCGTACAAGTCGGATCCCAAGTCGTCCCAGTGTGAACCGACCCTCACTGTCCCAACACTGTAACTGTCACAAACTGACACCAATGCAGTAATCAGAAAAAAAAAAACTGCTGGTGTCAGTTTGTGACAGGGGGGGGTGATTGGGGGGGGATCGGGGGGCGATCGGGGGGGGGGATCGGGGTGTTTTGTGTGCCTGGCATGTTCTACTGTGTGTGTGTAGTGTTGTGCACTCACATACCTGTCTTCTCTCCTCGGGCCGGAACGGAAATTACCGAGCCGAGGAGAGATGACATCATTTCCTTTGCTGCTGTGTGCACACAGCAGCAAAGGAATGATTCGATTGGCCGGCGGCAATCGCGAGGGGGGGGCCACGAACGGATGGCCTCCCCCTCACCTCCGATTATTGCCGTGGGACAAAAGACAACCCCCGATCGGACCCCCCACCCGCGGAAGGCAAATCACGTACATGTACGTGATTTTGCCTGTCCGTGCCACCTTGCCGACGTACATCGGTGTGAGGCGGTCGTCAAGTGGTTAAGGACCGGGTACAGTCCTACCTTGCCTCCAGCGGGGTATCCACCCTACCAGTAGAAGCCTTAGATTCCCTCAACTCTCCTATCACTGATGAAGAGATCTCGAGCACTCTGAAACACCTCCCGAATAATAAGGCCCCAGGCCCGGATGGCCTCCCATATGAATATTACAAATCATTCCTACCTACCCTGCTTCCACACATGGTTCGTTTATTTAATGGATTTATGGGCAAGGAGGAAATCCCTAGAGACGTGCAGACATCTCTTACACTTATACCCAAACCAGACAAGGACCACACGCTGTGCGGCAACTATAGGCCTATAGCTTTATTAAGCTCAGACCTGAAAATATTTACAAAAATCCTGTCCCTTCGATTAAATGAGATTCTTTCCGCTCTGATCCATAAAGATAAGGTCGGTTTTGTTCCGGGGCGTCAAGCAGGGGACAATACTAGAAGAGCCATCAACTTAATAGATATCATTAAAAGACAAAAAAATGAAGCTTTATTGCTTAGTTTAGATGCTGAGAAAGCCTTTGATAGGCTCAGCTGGCCATTCATGTTCTCCAACCTTGAACACCTGGGCTTTCGGGGGCCGTTCCTCAAGGCGATTAAGCACTTATATGCAACGCCAACTGCCTCCATCAAAACGCCCTTTGCGGCCACAACCACCTTCCCTATTTCAAATGGCATGAGGCAAGGTTGCCCGTTCTCCCCACTGCTTTTCGCCTTGTGCATCGAACCCTTGGCGGCCCAGATCCGACAAGATCCTAATGTTAAGGGCGTGCAGGTTAGAGGTCGGGAATTTAAAATTTCACTATTTGCGGACGATGTCCTCCTGACCTTGACACAACCACACACCACTCTCCCTAACCTCCATAAACTTTTGCAGGATTATGGATCCCTCTCGGGCTACAAGATTAACCCGACTAAGTCGGAGGCCCTCCCGCTAAATTTATCTCCAAGGAAGGTCCAACACCTCTCGGCAAACTTTTCATATGCGTGGAAATCCTACTCCATTAAATATCTAGGGGTACATCTTACTCCGCGGTATGAATCTTTATATAACGCAAACTTCAGACCTCTGTTTGCATCCATTCGATCCCTTTTGGCCAAATGGAGACACTATTCGATGTCTTGGTTTGGTCGCATAGCATTGATCAAAATGAACATATTACCTAAACTTCTGTATTGCTTTATGACCCTTCCAGTACCCATTCCACTTCCTCATCTCACAAAACTACAAAATGACCTTTTAAATTTTACATGGAACTACAAACACCACTGAATCTCTAGGTCGGTGATGTTTGCTTCCAGAGGGGAGGGGGGATTGGCCTTTCCACATCTTCAACGCTATTACTATGCTGCACAATTGAGAGCTGTAGCTTCTTGGGTTACCTTGCCGGCCTATAACCGCTGGACACAGCTGGAGAAGATATGGCTAGCGCCTATCCACCCGAATAATTTATTATGGAATGCCAATGCCAATGTTCCCTCCTTACTACTACTTACTACATACAATGCACCTTTTACGCAGTATCTGGGAGGCGGCTAAACCAGAGCACCCCTTTACAATCTGAGGCCTCTTTAGTCACAGCCTTCCTTTATAACCCTAAATTACCTGACAGCTTAACCTCTCAGATGATCTCTCCATGGCTGCAAAAACAACTCTTCCATTATGGGCACTTGGTGGACCCAGTGACTCGAACATTACTATCCTTTGAAAAACTCAGAACTAAATATGATCTCCCTCTCAGTGCCTTTTTTGGCTACCTCCAGATACGGCATTATGCACTTACCATATCCTCTACCCTCCAATTCTCTAAACCATCCCCTTTTGAGTGCCTAGTCTTGTCGGGTCCCAAACAGAAGGGACTGACTTCAGACATATATAAAATCATAAACTCTTATGACATGATCACTAGAGGGAAACACAAGTACATGCGCAGGTGGGAAGAACAACTTGGGGAGGAACTAACACTCGAACAATGGGCTATTATATTGCGCTGGGCAGCTAAGGGCTCTATATGCACCCTTTACAAAGGAAACTCTTATAAGGTACTTTTTCAATGGTACCTTACCCCATCACGCCTACAGACCATATACCCGTCGGCCTCGGATCGTTGTTGGAGGTGCCGCCGGGAACGGGGCACATTATACCACATATACTGGAGCTGTCCCTTCCTACAACCTTACTGGTGAGCGGTTCGTGACCTCCTCCAGCGACTGTTTGAGGTAGATATCCCTTTCTCCCCTAAATTTTTCATATTAGGCCTCCCTCCTGTTATACTCCCTAAACTAGCCAAAAAGCTAGCAATGCAAATACTTACAGCAGCCAGATGCTTAATTTCCCTACACTGGAAGAGCTGAAGTCCTCCATCACTATCCGATTTATACACTAGAATTAAGGACGTAGAGGTCATGGAATCCATGACGGCCAGACTTATAGATAAAACAGATAGACACACAGCTACATGGGAACCATGGCACAGAAAGCTGGAACCACCCCCATAATTTCGTAATTCTATAGGTCCATGGGACCACCCTCGCCTTGGAAAATTACATGTGCTTGGGGCCCCGGAGAAATGAGCTTTAAAGGTATGGACCCCTTTCTTTCTCTATCTATCTCTTTTATTCCTCCTGTTTATAATTTCTTTCTTAATTTTTTTTTTTGTTTGTTTTTTTTTGTTTTTGAAAGGATTAGGCCAAGCAATTTCCAAAAGTATGTAATGCCACTTTTATACATTGTAATATATCTTTTTTGGAAGCTCAATAAAAAATTGTCAATTAAAAAAAAAAAATTATTGTAACAGTTCATTAGTAGCTTGAAGGCACTCTTCTCTATTTTTGGCGGCGATCAATAGGTCATCCACATACTGAAGGAGGACTCTATTCTTAGGATCAGACTTGAAGGATTTCAGGTCTTGGGTCAGGGCTGTTCCAAATAGTGTAGGGGAGTTTTTGGATCCCTGGGGTAAACGTGTCTATGTCAGTTGTCCCTTACCCCCAGTCTCTGGGTCCTCCCACTGGAAAGCAAAAATGCGCTGGGATTGTTCTGCCACTTTGAGACAGAAGAAGGCATCTTTTAAATCCAGAACTGTGAAATAGATGGCCTCCCCTGGTATTAATCCCAATAGGTTGTATGGGTTCGGGACCGCTGGGTGGATGGTCATTACAGCCTGATTGACTGCTCTGAGGTCTTGAACAGGACGACAGTGAGCTGTTCCGGGTTTCTGTACTGGGAGTAGAGGCCAGGGAGACTGACAGGGTTTTAGAATACCATAGTGTAGGAATTTGTTTAAGTACTTTTGTATTCCTACTAGGGTTTTTCGAGGGACTGGGTACTGTTTCAGGCTGACTGGAGTGGCTTCTGATTTTAATTTAATAAGGATTGGGGGAATGTGTCTGGCTAATCCTGGTGGGTTGTCATCTGTCCATAGCAATTTTAGGAAAGCCTGTCCGTCAGATTGGAAGTATATGTGTGCTCTGAGTTTAGCAAGTAAGTCTCTACCCAGCAAGGGAATAGGGCAATCCAGCATGTACAGGAACTGATGTTGGACTTGATGCCCCCCCCCCCCAAACTACAAAGTATTTCTAATAGGAAGGGTCTTTTGACTTTATACTTCTGCACTGCTTGGTTAATTCTGTGTCTCTCCTCAGTATTAAAAAGGGTCAATAAAAGTTGCTGGCAGTCCGACCAAGTGGGGTTATGAGTCTGAGTTATTGACCAGAGCAAATCTGTCATGGCTTGGGGCTTCTCAGAGTAGGCATGGTTATGAATCTACCAGTTCAGTAAATCTCTTGTGGTAAAAAGGGGTGTAAACTAGAGTCTGATGTTCCCTCACTGCCTGCTCTCTTAAGGGCATTTGCAGAGGTATGTTGAAAGACGGGGCAAGGGTCCGGCTATTTGCATCAGGATTTCTCGGAGTGGAAGTGGACACTTGATTGGGGAGCCCATTGACTACTACTGAGTTCCCTATTTCTGTCCTGCCTATACCTAGAGTGTTACGGTTAGGAGTATATTTACTGAGATTTGGCGTTGACAAACTTGCTGAATCTGATGTAGGTGGACAACAACTTGAGTCCTCTACTGGACGGGGCATTTGGACATGGCTCTGACCTATCTCTATCTTAGGTCCATTCATCTACATACGGGGGAGGCTGATCTGTCTCTTCGGGTTGAGAATATATGTGTTTTCTTTGTTTTGTCAATAGTACTACTCTTGTCATAACCATAATTCTGCACTGTTCCTCTTTTTGTGGCTTCTATCCACTGCAGGTCTTTATCTCCGGATCTATCATTGTATCATAAATCTGGATTGGTGTTTGTTTAGATATCAGTATTGACACTCCTTTAGTTTTCCCTTCTGGATTGGTGGCGCGAAAAGCTGTTGGAAATCTTTTGTCTTGTATTTTTGGAATTTTGTGAGATTTAAAGTGAGTTTCCTGTATGCAAATGATATTTGCTTTTTGTTTATGGAATTCATTAAGAAATTTGGTTCTTTTTTCCGGTATGTTGAGTCCTTTAGCATTTACTGAAAGTAGTTTTATTGTTGATGAAATAGTTTGTTGTTTTGGGTTAGGCATTTTGAAGGTAGTTTTTAAGTTTTTCAAAATAATAGATTCTAAGAAGTTGATGTTGTGATAAGGCTCTGTGTGTGTTTTGAAAAGTTAGAGTATTATATCTGTTCGTCTTTGTGTTAGTCTGAGAAAAAAACACAGGGTTGGAGAAAAAAAAAAAAAAAAAAAAAACACCCACTGGAAGTGGGGGGGATATATGTTCCGGAGGTAGGTTAGACCAGCTAGTCTACCCTATAAAAAGGGTCAAAGGGTCAAAGGGTAAAAAGAATTCTACCCTTTGTGTGGGTTCGAGGTCTAAGTAGGACAAGATGAATTCTTATAGTGTTTCTCTCTTTCTTCCTTTTTTTTTAATTAAGCAATAAAAGATAAATCAGTTATTTCTCACTTATTTCTATTTTCTAGCACATCGGAGCAGCTAGCATAACATGGTATTCTAATATTTCAGGACACAGATGTATTGCATTGAATTTCATAAAGGCTACCGTATTAGGTTGAGTATTGTCTATTCTAATTTGTGGGGAAAGGTGAAATGAGATTCTGTGTGTGTATGTGGTAATACATAAACCCATGTCATAATTAGATATATCAAGTTTTCAGGATTAAGTATATTTAATTATGTCAAACATTAATGAGGCCTTCTTTTACAGTTATGCATTTCGGCCACTAGAGGGATCTATTGTATTCAGGAATATATACTTCTTGTAAGTTAAAGAAATATAATGCATATCATATGGAAAAATATAAGTTTTAGTAAGTTATATCATAATGATTAATCAACTGTTTAACCTTCTATTGAGCAGATCCAATAGCAGTAAATACTTGCAATTATATTTTCATCAGATATATATGAAAAGCATCATGATGGTCAAATAAATTGTATGTTGTTTTAGTTTGTCTGGTGCGTCCCGACTGATTAAGGAAGTTTTGTCTAGTTGTATTATACATTTCCCTAAGGGCTATTTGGAGGAGCAATTGTGTATCTTTATAATAATTACCTTTAACATTGAATTTTTGAAGACATTTATTATGTTCCACCCTGATACTTTTCTTCTATATTAATTTTGATCGATTAATAAAATATAGTCATAGGAACTTAAGTTATGACTGAACAATATGAACCTAACTTTATCTTGGATCCTTGAACTGTATTCCAAGCAACTAATAGTTCCCCTTATAGTTTTACAATAGGGCATATTTCAATTCCAACTCAGGTTATGCTCGTATAAAGTTTTGTTTGTTTTCTGGGGAGTTCAGTGCATGTAGAAATTGTAATTTTTAGATTGAAAGGCATGTCTGGTACCGGGTAACCGAAGATAAGAATATTGTATTTCTATGTTATAATTATTTATTTTTTTATTTTTTTATTATTATTATCATTATTTTTTTTATTATTTATTTATTTATTTTTTTCCTTCCAGGTTCCCCGAGTACCAGAGTAGAAGCAAAAATTACTGTACTTACTAGAGTTCTCCCATTAATCAGACTTATTCATTATATCATTGAGATAATGATTTTTTCCAAAGGTGTTGAATATGATCAAGTATTCTTGAGTGTAGTATACTTGCCTTTTTTGAGGTTATATCGTAGTTGTAAAGGGAAAGAAAGTAAATACAGGAGGAGGGGTAAAAGCAAACAGTCAACTTTTTTTTTTTTTTTAAATTTAAACTTAACACTCTGTGGTTGGATCGAAGTCTGTTGATATTCTTGTTTCTGTTTCCTCTGGATAATATAAAGACGTAATGATGTAGACTAGTTGCATATTATTGTGTGAGTAGAGGGTAACAATCATATCAGATATAGCTAATCCAGTAGAGATGAAAAAATAATATATATCATATACGTGAAAGTATGTTCATGATGGCACATAAATATGACCTCCTAGCAATTTAGTAAACCTCACAATCATTGAAAAAACGTTCCATCATATAGTGCAAATAAATATATAAATAAAGAAATAATTTAAACTGTGTGCAAACAATGCTCAAAAAAGTGACAGTGTGCAATGGAGTATTCTGATCAGATGAGTCCGTACACCATACTACATACAAGGTGACAGATGCGCAAAAACGTCCATCCAAATGAATATAACATAAATGTCCCAAACAACTGTGTTCAAAAGTGCTACAAAAGGAAAAAACTTGATATAACTAAAATATGTGACAGCAATGGTTTAACATGCGGCCGTTGCAATTAAAGTGCTCAGCGTGGGTGACATCACATGTGTCTTCGTGTGCATACACACAAGTGGGTAGTGGCCTCTTACCTTAGGGTAATAGGGCAAGCGCATATGATCAGCAAGCCTTTGGGGTGTCCACCTAGGGGCTCCAGCGCGTCCCTCACGATCCTAGATCCGAGATATGGTTCCCTCAGATGTAGTGCAAGGGGGTATATAAAGAGCAGGAAAGATCCCAATAGTGTAATACCGTTTGATCAGATAAATTTTATTTAAGAAATAGAAGTACTCACATCATAGAATAAAAAACAGCGATTGTATCCAACGAGCGGCGAGCTCGTAAGCCTCTAACAGTGTCTGCAGCCTGTCTCGTCCCTACGCGTGACGTCACACCTCACGTGACTTCATCAGTCCCCTGATGACTTTAATTGCAACGGCCGAATGTTAAACCGTTGCTGTCACATATTTTAGTTATATCAAGTTTTTTCCTTGTGTAGCACTTTTGAACACAATTGTTTGGGACATTTATGTTATATTCATTTGGATGGACGTTTTTGCACATCTGTCACCTTGTATGTAGTATGGTGTACGGACTCATCTGTTGGTTAGTGTCACCTATCACGTTTTTATTAATATTTCCTGTATTTGGTTTGTGATATAAGATTTGACTCTAAGATCTTAACTCACCTTTATGGCACATGTTTGTTTAGTGAGGATTAGCGCAGCACCACCCATTTATACATATTCATTGTGAAGGTCAGGTGTGTACCCGAATCGGTGCAAGCAGCTTTTCCATTTTTAGCCGTTTTCCATATTTGATAGCGCGGGAATAACTTTATTATCTCTAACAATCATATCAACTAAGTGCAGTTAGAGTTCAGGTGTCCATTTGATCCTGACGATCTGTGCGATCTCTACGTCTGGGTGGTGAGATTCCCGGGCTTCCTTGGTTTAGTCCTCTTCTGTTGTGTTGAGCTGATGGTGATCTGCAACGTCGATCTTGGTTTCTTTGAGCTCTGGGAGTGTAATTGTTGGTTACTTCAATCCATGTGTCATTTATCATAAACAAATTGTACCATTCTGGGACCTCGATTAATGGGATATTCGATGTGTCGCAGAATGATTAAAGATCGTCGGGTGTGTGTTACAGTGCTGTGTGGCCTCTCCATGAGGCTGATAGACAGAATGGGAACTTCCATCTATATGGTATTCCTCTGGTACGCAGTTGATCAAGAATTGGACGCCAGGGCTCTGCGTTGCTGTAATGTGATATTTGACAGGTCTTGGTATAGCTTAATTTCGTTTCCATTAAATAGCACTCTGTTTTTCTCCCTTGCTTTTTTTAAAATGGCTTCTTTCAGAGGGAAGTTTACCAGGCAACATATAATGTCTCTAGGAGGATCAGTGTCCCTTCCTCTCGGTCTGAGGGCTCTGTGAATCCTTTCAAAATCAATGGGAGAGTCTGGGGGTCTGTCTAACAGATCATTAAAGATTGTTGCAGCAGTCTGTTCTATTGGGTTTTGATCTGCTAATTCTGGGACCCCTCTGATTCTTATGTTGTGTCGTCTTCCTCTATTATCGAGGTCTTCTAGATGACGATGAATTTCAATAATATGAGATAAGTGCATATCTGAGGTTTTCTGTACCTGTTTGATGGCATCTGCATGACGTGCTGTGGCCTTCTCCACCGATCCCATCCTTGCTGCTACACCCTGTATGTCAGTTTTGAGATCTGTGATGGCTGCAGCTAGGGTTGCTTTGATATCTAGGGCCACTGCTTGTAGGTCTGCCAGGCAAAGGGCTTGTGATGGCTGTGATGGCAATCCTGATTGCATTGTAGGGTTGTGGGTGCCGTTCACGCCGTGAATCACAGAGCTGGAGCCGCCGAGCGGGCCGGGAGGCTTAGGCGAGGCCGTGGCTTTGAGGCCTTCTCCCTGCGATGTGCGGAACATCGCGGGGATATTGGTAAAATTTTGCGGGTTTGACTCCAGTGGTTCCCGGGTAGATGAGGAGCTCCGGTCACCTTTTCCCATGTTGGGTTAAGTTTTAATTAGCCCTGAAGCACAAGATAGCTGCTCCTTTGTGCTGGAGAGCTCGGTCTAAGCGTCCATCTTGGTCCGGAGTTAGGCCACGCCCCCACCATTTTATACTGTATAGTGATATATGCACCAAACTTTTTAACAATGTTTAATAACATTTTCTAATTATTAATTTGTGTACTCAGTTGCCCTTAAAGTCCCTGTGTGTACATTGGGTGGTACCTTTTCCAATGGTAGCAAATTTGAGGTAGAACCCTTTTTCAAAATAACATGGTGCCACAGCACCGTAAATTTTGGTGCATGTGAATATGCACAACTCAGCAGATGCGTGAGGGTGTTATTATTAATTAATGTTAGGAAAGCAATTTTGCATGCGTTCCCGGCACACACATATGTGAACGCAGGCTAAATGTCTCAGTTACATTGTGGTCAGTGTAAATTGTCTCATTACATTGGGGTTTGGTGTACAATCCTTTCATTCACACTATTGGCCAGTGTGAAGATCCCCCTTACATTGGTGGTCAGTGTAAATCCCTTCTTACATTGGTGGTTACTGCAAATGCTTCTATTACATTAGTGGTCAATTTAAATCCCCATTACATTAGTGGCCAGTGTACAAACTCCTCTTTATATTGGTAATCAGTAAAAAAATCCAAACTTGCATTTGTGGTCAGTTTAAAATCCACCCTTACATTGGTGGTCCATGTAGAAGCCCCCTTTAAATTGGTGGTGAATGTAAATCCCCACTTACATTGGTGGCCAGTGTAGAAATCCCCCATTACATTGGTTGTCAGTGCAAATTCTTCATTACATTGGTGATCAGTGTACATTTCCCTTTACATTGGTGGTAAGTGCAGAATTGCCCTTACACTGGTGGTCAGGGTACAGTGTCTTGCAAACGTATTCACCCCCTTGTCTTTTTACCTATTTTGTTACATTACAGCCTTTAGTTCAATGTTTTTTTTCAATTTGAATTATATGTGATTGATCAGAACACAATAGTCTAAGTTGGTGAAGTAAAATTAGAAAAATATATACATAAAATTATTTTTCAGAAATTAAAAACTGATAATTGGCATGTGCGTATGTATTCACCCCCTTTGTTAGAAAGCCCATAAAAAGCTCTGGTGCAACCAATTACCTTCAGAAGTCACATAATTAGTGAAATTATGTCCACCTGTGTGCAATCTAAGTGTCACATGATCTGTCATTACATATACACACCTTTTTGAAAGGTCCCAGAGGCTGCAACACCTAAGCAAGAGGCACCACTAACCAAACACTGCCATGAAGACCAAGGAACTCTCCAAACAAGTAAGGGACAATGTTGTCGAGAAGTACAACTCAGGGTTAGGTTATAAAAAAAATATCCAAATCTTTGATGATCCCTAGGAGCACCAACACATCTATCATAACCAAATGGAAAAAACATGGCACAACAGCAAACCTGTCAAGAGACAGCCGCACACCAAAACTCACGGATTGGGCAAGGAGGGCATTAATCAGAGAGGCAGCACAGAGACCTAACGTAACCCTGGAGGAGCTGCAGAGTTCCACAGCAGAGACTGGGGTATCTGTACATAGGACGACAATAAGCCATACGCTCCATAGAGTTGGGCTTTATGGCAGAGTGGCTAGAAAAAGCCATTACTTTCAGCAAAAAACAAAATGGCACGTTTTGAGTGTACGAAAAGGCATGTGGGAGACTCCCAAAATGTATGGAGGAAGGTGCTCTGGTCTGATGAGACTAAAATTGAACTTTTTGGCCATCAAAGAAAATGCTATGTCTGGCGCAAACCCAACACATCACATCACCCAAAGAACACCATCCCCACAGTGAAACATGGTGGTGGCAGCATCATGCTGTGGGGATGTTTTTCAGAAGTCGGGACTGGGAAACTGGTCAGAGTTGAGGGAAAGAATGGATGGTGCTAAATACAGGGATATTCTTGGGGAAAACCTGTACCACTCTGTGTGTGATTTGAGGATGGAACGGAGTTCACCTTCCAGCAGGACAATGACCCCAAACACACTGCTAAAGCAACACTTGAGTGGTTTAAAGGGAAACATGTAAATGTGTTGGAATGGCCTAGTCAAAGCCCAGACCTCAATCCAATAGAAAATCTGTAGTCAGACTTAAAGATTGCTGTTTACAAGCGCAAACCATCCAAGTTGAAGGAGCTGGAGCAGTTTTGCAAGGAGGAATGGGCAAAAATCCCAGTGGTAAGATGTGGCAAGCTCATAGAGACTTATCCAAAGTGACTTGGAGCTGTGATAGCCGCAAAAGGTGACTCTATAAAGTATTGAATTTAGGGGGGGTGAATAGTTATGCACATTGACTTTTTCTGTTATTTTGTTTTATTTGTTGTTTGCTTCACAATAAAAAAAAAAAAAATCTTCAAAGTTGTGGCAATGTTCTGTAAATTAAATGCAAATCCTCAACCAATCCATGTTAATTCCATGTTTTGTTGTGAGGCAACAAAAACCGAAAAATGCCAAGGGGGGTGAATACTTTTGCAAGGCAGTGTAAATCCCCCTTTACATTGGTGGTCATTGTAAATCCCCCCTAATATTGGTGGTCATTGTAAATCCTTCTAACATTGGTGGTCAGTGTAGAAGTGTCACCTTACATTGTTTGTCAGTACAAATCTACTGGACAATGGTTGTGTCAGAAACCATGAATCAGACCGAGACAGAAGTACAGTTAAATCACACTTGTTTAATAATAAAAGTAAATAGAACAAACATAGTCAAAACATAGCCACATTTTGGTAACCAGAACGGATAGTCAGACAAGCCAGAAAGTCAGGAAGCCAGGAATCCGCGTAGTGGAACAGCAAGCAGGATCTGGAGCTAGAAGGAACGTCAGCCAAGCAAATCTTTAATAGGCACGCAGGAGAGAATCTCTGTGATGTTGACCAGGCGAAGGCAGAGATCATCTGGGCTGGGTGACTTAAGTAAGCAGGACTGACGAGCAGGATATCATCAACAGGTGAGTCACTGTGGAGAGATAGTAGCTGGCAATTAACCGACAGCTGAGCGGCTAGCTCAGAGAAGGAAGGGCTGAGCCCAGCCCTGACAAGTTGTCAGTGTAAATTCCCCCTTACATGGAGGTCATTGTGTATTCCCCCTTACACTGGTGGTTGGTGTAAATGCTCCTATTACATTGGTGTCAGTGTAGAAATCCCTCTTTATATTGGTGGGTGATGTAAAATCCCTCATTACATGGTGGTCAGTGCAAATTTCCCCCTCACATTGGTGGTCAGTGTAAATCTCCGCTCACATTGGTGGTCATTGTAAATTCCACATTACATTGGTGGTCAGTGTAGAATCCACCACTATATATTTGCCAAAGATTTTCAGCTTTGCTCATGATTCAGAATTTGCCACAGTGTACCGCTTCCTAACTAATCCCATCCCCCTACCACTGCCACTGACCCCATCAACCCCCCAGCAGTGCCACTGATCACACACCCCTCCCCCAGCATTGCCACTGATCCCAGAAGTCCTAGGATCCCCAAGAGTTTTCTGTCTATTGATGGGTCCCCTCACCACTCCAGTCCATGGTGTGCAGGCAGTGAGGAGATGATGTGCTATAACCTTTAGCAACCAATCAGTAAGCAGTAATGATGTGCACTAACCTCTTTCAACCAATCATTGAGCGGTATGGATATGCAGTAACCCCTAGCAACCAATCAGTGAGAGCAGTAATAACGTGCAGTAATCTCTAGCAACTAACTGGTGAGTGATAAGGATGTCCAGTAGCCTCCAGTAACCAATCAGTGAGCAGTGTTGATGTACAGTAATTTCTAGCAACCAATAAACAAGCATAAGTCATGTGTTGTAACTTCCAGGAAATATTAAGTGAGCCATAATGTGTGCTATAACCTCTATCAGCCAGTCAGTGAGCGGTAATGATACACTATAACCTCTGGCAACCAATCGCAATCACTGCCTGATTTGATTCGGTAAACTGATTTTCAGACTAGCCGCTATTTATTGTATGACTCAGAGCAGGTGGAGAGCAGGTGGGGGGGGCAAAGAAAATGTTTGGCCAGGGTCCAATCAATATTAAAAAAGACCCTGGGGGTGCATCAACTAAAGTGTTGGCGCTTGCACCAAATTCATGTACCTGTCACATGATCCCCATCACAGCAGTACAATGTCACCAAAGTAACAATACACTTGCTCCGGTGAAAAATGTACATACTGTCATTACAGCAGTACATTGTCATCATAGTGATACTGTACTGCTCTGGGAGTGGTGGGAGTGATTATACAGTGGGGACGGAAAGTATTCAGACCCCCTTAAATTTATCACTCTTTGTTATATTGCAGCCATTTGCTAAAATCATTTTAAGTTAATTTTTTTTCCTCATTAATGTACACACAGCACCCCATATTGACAGAAAAACACTGAATTGTTGACATTTTTGCAGATTTATTAAAAAAGAAAAACTGAAATATCACATGGTCCTATGTATTCAGACCCTTTGCTGTGACACTCATATATTTAACTCAGGTGCTGTCCATTTCTTCTGATCATCCTTGAGATGGTTCTACACCTTAATTTGAGTCTAGCTGTGTTTGATTATACTGTTTGGACTTGATTAGGAAAGCCACACACCTGTCTATATAAGACCTTACAGCTCACAGTGCATGTCAGAGCAAATGAGAATCATGAGGTCAAAGGAATTGCCTGAAGAGCTCAGAGACAGAATTGTGGCAAGGCACAGATCTGGCCACGGTTACAAAAAAAATTCTGCTGCACTTAAGGTTCCTAAGAGTACATTGGCCTCCATAATCCTTAAATGGAAGATGTTTGGGATGACCAGAACCCTTCCTAGAGCTGGGCGTCCGGCCAAACTGAGCTATTGGGGGAGAAGAGCCTTGGTGAAAGAGGTAAAGAAGAACCCAAAGATCACTGTGGCTGAGCTCCAGAGATGCAGTTGGGAGATGGGAGAAAGTTGTAGAAAGTCAACCATCACTGCAGCCCTCCACCAGTCGGGGCTCTATGGCAGAGTGGCCCGACGGAAGCCTCTCCTCAGTGCAAGACACATGAAAGCCTGCATGGAGTTTGCAAAAAAAAACACCTGAAGGACTCCAAGATGGTGAGAAATAAGATTCTCTGTTCTGATGAGACCAAGATAGAACTTTTTGGTCTTAATTCTAAGCGGTATGTGTGGAGAAAAACAGGCACCGCTCATCACCTGTCCAATACAGTCCCAACAGTGAAGCGTGGTGTTGGCAGCATCATGCTGTGGGGGTGTTTTTCAGCTGCAGGGACAGGACGACTGGTTGCAATCGAGGGAAAGATGAATGTGGCCAAGTACAGGGATATCCTGGATAAAAACCTTCTCCAGAGTGTTTAGGACCTCAGACTGGGCAGAAGGTTTACCTTCCAACAAGACAATGACCCTAAGCACACAGCTAAAATAACGAAGGAGTGGCTTCACAACAACTCAGTGACTGTTCTTGAATGGCCCTGACCTCTTGTGCCATGTCTGCAGTCTCTGACCATTCTGTGTGCCATGCCCACAGTCTCTGACCATCCCTTGTGCCATGCCATGCCCGCAGTCTCTGACCATTCCGTGTGCCATGCCCGCAGTCTCTTACTGTCCCTTGTGCCATGCCCACAGTCTCTAATTGTCTCTTGTGCCATGTATGTATGCAGTCTCTGACCATCTCTTGTGCCATGTCTGCAGTCTCTCACCATCCCTTGTGCCATGTCCAAAGTCTCTGACCATCTCCTGTGCCATGTCTGCAGTCTCAGACCATCTCCTGTGCCATGCCTGCACTCTCAGACCATCATGTCTGCAGTCTCTGACCATCTCCTGTGCCATGTCTGCAGTCTCTGATCATTCCTTGTGCAATGTATGCAGTCTCTGACCATGTCTTGTGCCATGTATGCAGTCTCTGACCATACCTTGTGCAATGTCTGCAGTCTCTGATCATCTCTTGTGTCATGTCCGCAGTCTCTGATCATCTCTTATGCCATGTATGCAGTCTCTGATCATGTCCTGTGCCATGTATGCAGTCTCTGACCATCTCCTGTGACATGTACGCGGTCTCTTATGATCTCTTTTGCAATGTCTGCAGTTTCTGTGGACTGCAATGTTAGGGGGATCTCTATGGACTTTTGTATAAGGAGGGGCTGAGGTGATCAGAGACTGTCTTACATAAGAGTTTCCCTTTACATCAGAGTCCGCAGCATCACCTCTTATATCAGAGTCCTCAGAGCTCTCTATTACGTCAGGGTCCATAGGGTTCCTGCGTACACTGTAAAGGAAAACCCCGTATTGGGTTATATTAACCTGACCTTTATATAAATGGAGAAATATGTTTTTTGCCTTTTGTTATACCTTAAATGCATTACTAAATTGCACTAGTTACATGTGCGATTAGCACAATATATAGCTTAAAAATTGATAATTGGACTGTTTTACACTCAAATCTGCCATTTTATGTACTTTTTTTAAGTCTCTGTAAAAAATGTGGCTCTGCCAGTAAATGTCATGATTTTTGCCAGTAAAAAATTGGTTCCGTTTGTAAATTTTGGGCGCCCTTTAAGTAAATTTCACTTCAGGGGGTTGGCAACACTGCACCCCAGTAAAGTGTCCCCCTCCCCTAAGTATCCTGAGTGCTGCTTGCCCATCTCTGGTGTCCAGGACCGGCATAGCAGGTGCCACCAGGTAAAGGGGAGGGAGAAGAGCAGACACACGTTCGCTCTTCTCCCGTTCTTGTTCCTGACCCGAAAGCAACACTGACAGTTTCCCTGGCCATCAAGGCTGGGAAAGAATGTAATGCAATGCAATCTACTTTGCATTACATTCATGACTGAAAGCATGGTAACATTGATTATGTAACATCAGCAGGCAAAAAAAGTGTATGCCATATGGGGTGGGGGTTTGCATTTTGAAGGGGAGGGGGGTGGCAGGAGAACGGTTGGTGGGAGGTGGGCACCAAAATGCACCTTCGCCTAAGTAGACAAAAATCCTTGCACTGGCCCTGTATATAAGCAATCATTTTTAACACTGTTCAGCTGCATTCATGCAGTCATTGTTTGCTACTGTGATTACTGTGACCAATCACAGCCATCACAGTAGTAAACATAGGCTTTATGTTTACTCTAAGGCACCTTTCACATGGACAGCTATTCGGCCGCAGTTAAAAGCATGTTTTTTTTTCTGTGAAATTCAAGACACCAGGCACTGCGATCAGCTGCATTTGTACAGTGCGATTAGCTGCAGTTTGCCATTTCCATAGCAACCCGACAGGGTACCGACTCATATTGAACTGGGATCCAACTTGGATCCCCGCCAATACCAGGCATTGTGTTTGGTATGAATCTTGAGGGGGAACTCCACGCCAAATTTTAAATAAAAAACCGGCATGGGTTCCCCTACAAGAGCATACCAGGCCCTTCGGTCTAGTATGGATTTTAAGGGGCACCCCCTACGCTGAAAAAATGGCGTGGGGGTCCCCCCAAAATCCATACCAGACCCTTATCCGAGCACGCAGCCCGGTCGGTTAGGAAAGGGGGTGGGGACGAGCAAGCGCCCCCCCTCTTGAACTGTACCAGGCCTCATGCCCTCAACATGGGGGGTTGGTGCTTTGGGGCAAGGGGGGCGCTCTGCGGAGCCCCCCACCCCAAAGCACCTCATCCCCATGTTGATGAGGACAAGGGCCTCTTCCCGACAACCCTGGTCGTTGGTTGTCGGGGTCTGCGGGCAGGGGGCTTATCGGAATCCGGGAGCCCCCTTTAATAAGGGGGCCCCCAGATCCAGGCCCCCCAACATATGTGAATGAGTATGGGGTACATCGTACCCCTACCCATTCACCTGGGGGAAAAAAGTGTCAATAAAAAAACACACTACACAGGTTTTAAAAGTAATTTATTAGTCAGCTCCGGGGGTCTTCTTTCGACTTCGGGGGTCTTCTTCCGACTTCGGGGATCTTCTGCCGACTTTGGGGGTCTCTCAGGCCTCTTCTCCCTCTCTCCGGTGTCGTCTACGCGCTCTCTGGTTCTTCTCCAGTGCCTTCTTCCTTCTGCCGGGCTCCTCCGCTATTTTCTGCTCTTTTGCCGCTCTTTTGCTAGCGGAAGAGCCCAGTCTTCTTCCCTCTTCTCTTCCAAAGATGTTGACACAACGCTCCCTCTCGCTGTAATGCCATGAGCGAGGTCCGCAACCAATTATATAGGCATGGGGCGTGGCCACCGGGTGATGTCACCCGGTTACCCCGCCCCCTTATGACATCACAGGCCCGGGGCATGATGGGACTGTGACGACATAGGGGGCAGGGTCACCGGGTGACATCACCTGGTGACCCCGCCGGGGTGGCATCTTCCTGACCGACCGGTCTGCGTGCTCGGATAAGGGTCTGGTATGGATGTTGTGGGGACCCCCATGCCGTTTTTTTGGCATAGGGGATGCCCCTTAAAATTCATACCAGACCAAAGGGCCTGGTATGCTCTTGCAGGGGAGCCCATGCTGGTTTTTTACGTAAAATTTGGCGTGGAGTTCCCCCTCAAGATTCATACAAAACACAGTGCCTGGCATTGGCAGGGATCCAAGTCGGATCCCCGTGCTTGTCGCTCATTGGGAAAGGAAAAAACATTTTTCCTTTCCCGATGAGCGAGCCAGCTCGGCGCTGCTATCTGCAGCTGACACAGTGCACTGCGATTACCTGCGGTTATGTACGGATAGCTGTGCTAAATCGCTCCTGGACACAGTCAATTCTATTTTTCCTATCCGCACCAAACCGCATGTAATCAAAACGCAGCTAAACACAGTGTGTGAATGGGGCCATAGGAAAGCATTGTGTGCGTTTAGCTGCGGTAGAAAACGCAGCTAAAAGCACAATTCTATCCGTCCGTGTGAAAGGGGCCTGTTTACTATAATTACTTTGACTGCCGTGATTGGTCACAGCATTCAGATGGTACAGCCGATCACAGATCAAGCCACTGTGCACCCTGTATGTCCTTCTGAATTGACTCTTGTCCTGTCAGGCCATTTATATACAGTGGAGTTAAAGTGGGGGTAGTAAAAACTACTTGAATTTGGCTCACATGTTGGCCATGTTACCGACACTGGCACAAGCCTGAATTAGATGCAGGTAGTTCTTTTAAGGCAAAGTATGTAGTTTGAAAAAAACAAACACATACTCACCTCCACGCTTCAGCACCCATATGATGATGGATTTGACTCAGATTGGCTCTAAGATTGAAAACTGAGTGATCACATAACCGCTGATTGCTCAGCTCTCAGTTTGCTCAGAGCGGAGAGCAGTGATTGTCAGTCACCGCTCCTAACTCTGTTCCTCCAAGTGCTCACTGGGACACCAGGCTGGGGGCAGGTGCAGCTGGCTCTGGCCAGGCAGCTGAGTCTATCCTGACAATATTGTTGGGATCCTTCGAGAGCCTGTTGGTCCTCTGCCAGGTCAGCTGATAGCATGCAATAGCCCCCTATCAGCTGACTCTGGGTCACAGGAGAGCAAGGATAAGTGAACTCCTGTGACCCAGGGGAGAAGTATGACCAAAAAAGAAAAGCCCTGAACATACTATTAAGTGAACTACCACCAGACATTGGTCTTGAAAGGCTATATCCACTTGACTGCAATGTACTGCGACCAAGGCAGTGACTGCAATGTACCGCAACTGAGGCAGAATGACATACCTGTACATAGCTGTCTACTTCCGGGTTTAGGATGTGCGCATGAATGCCCCCCGGCCGGCACACACTGTGATTACACACAGAGAGAGCCTGTCGGCAAGCCCTGGCCAATGATTCATGGCTGTGACCTGCTGATTGGCTGTTGGTAAACAACACAGAGCTCTGTACGAAGGGGGCGATCTGCCAGTTTCTTGGGATAAGAAACTGAGAGATCAGTTAGTAAAAGCAGCACACTATACACACATTATACATAATTATGCACATACACTATATTATCAAAAATATTGGGACTCCTGCCTTTACATGAACTTTAATGGCATCCCAGTCTTAGTCTGTAGGATTCAATATTGAGTTGGTGCACCCTTTGCAGCTATAACAGCTTCAACTCTTCTGGGAAGGCTGTCCACAAGGTTTAGGAGTGTGTCTATGGGAATGTTTGACCATTCTTCCAGAAGCGCATTTGTGAGGTCAGGCACTGATGTTGGACAAGAAGGCCTGGCTTGCAGTCTCTGTTCTAATTCATCCCAAAGGTGTTTTATTGGGTTGGGGTGCAGGCCAGTCAAGTTCCTCCACCCCAAACTCACTCATCCATGTCTTTATGGTCCTTGCTTTGTGCACTGGTGCACAGTCATGTTGGAACAGGAAGGGGCCACCCCTAAACTGTACCCACAAAGTTGGGAGCATGAAATTGTCCAAAATGTCTTGGTATGCGGACGCCAACCCCTGAAAAACAACCCCACACCTTAATCCCCCCTCCACCAAATGATTTGAACCAATGCGCAAAGCAAGGTCCATAAAGACATGGATGAGCGAGTTTGGGGTGGAGGAACTTGAATGGCCTACACAGAGTCCTGACTAGAGCTGCACAATTAATCGTTAAAAAATCGTGATCTCGATTCACCTCCCCTAACAATCTCTCCTGCAGAGGTTGCCGATTCTATAATATAACAAGTGGAGAAACTTTATCTGCTCACTCAGCTGTCAAAAGAAAGCATTCGGGCATTCTGCCAAGTCTTTAACTTGATACATTTTAACTAAGCTTCCTTCTTAGATCAAAGGGAAAGAACTTCTGTGTAAATAAATAAGCTGGGCAGTCTGCCAAGTTTTCAACAACGTGTAAATGCAGGAAGTTTAACCACTTAAAGCGGGGGTCCACCTATCTATCGTTTTTTTTTTTTTTTAGTTCATTCACAAACTTTTCTTCTCAGCATTACATACTCACATATTGTGTGTAATATGTCCGCCTGTGTCAGATTTCGTCGGAAAGAATAACATATATTATTCACTGCAGGCGGTTTCCATCTTCATTGTGGGCATTTGAAGCCCACAAGCATTTATTTCCTGGATGTGGTGAATGCTGTGCTCCCAGCATTCATCGCTCGTTCCCGCACATGCTCAGTGGCATCCTGGGAAGCCTGAGACTAGCTCCCAGGAGTCTGGGAGAGGCTAGAAACACGCCTACTCCCACGGGAGGAGAACCAGGAAGTGCAAAGAAGAATAGAAAAATAAAAGGTAATTACGGCGTTTTAAATTTTTTTAAACGGCATGTCAGCATCTAGGCAAGGAAGAGAATACATACAGATATTGTTCAAAATTTGGGTGGAACTCCGCTTTAAAGTCTAAATCATTTTCTGACACTTCTTTAAGTTAAAATCAATATTTTTTGCTAGTAAATTACTTGGAACCCCCAAACACTATATATATTTTAGCAGAGACCCTAGGGAATAAAATGGCAATTGCTGCAATATTTTATGTCACACTGTATTTGCCCAGCGGTCTTTCAAATGCAATTTTTTGGGAAAAAATACACTTCAATGAATAAAAAAAAAAAAACAAAAAACAAAAACAAAACAGTAAAGTTAGCCCAACTTTTTTTTGTTTTAATGTGAAAGATGATGTTACGCAATAATCGCGGTCTATCTTCTAAGCAAAAAAATTGTGATTCTCATTTTAGCCAGAATCGTGCAGCTCTAGTCCTGACCTCAACCCGATAGAACACCTTTGGGATGAATTAGAGCGGAGACTGTGAGCCAGGCATTCTCGTCCAACATTAGTGCCTGACCTCATAAATGTGCTTCTACAAGAATGGTCAACCATTCCCATAGACACACTCCTAAACCTTGTGGACAGCCTTCCCAGAAGAGTTGAAGCTGTTATAGCTGCAAAGGGTGGGCCAGCTCAATGTTGAACCCTACGGACTAAGACTGGGATGCCATTAAAGTTCATGTGCGTGTAAAGGCAGGCGTCCCAATACTTCTGAAAATATAGTGCATTTAACCCCTTAATGGTCCTAGATGTTAGCCCCTTCCCAGCCAGTGTCATTAGTACAGTGACAGTGTATAGTATTATTACTAATCACTGTATTAATGGCACAGGTGATGTCAGCAGCAGTTAGTCAGTTTCTCCCAGAGTCAGTAAGTGTCAGATTTCCCGCCGCTCTATCGCAGTCCCATTATAAATCGCTGATCACTGCCATTAGTAGTATATAAAAAAATACCATAGTTTGTAGACACTATAGCATTCGTGCAAACCAATCAATATAAGGTTATTGGGATTTTTTACCAAAGACATGTAGCAGAATATATTTTGGCCAAATCTTATGAAGAAATTAGAATTTTTATTGGATATGTTTTATAGTAGAAAGTAAAAAATTTTTGTTTTCCAAAATTTTCAATCTTTTTTTATTTAAAACGCAAAAAAAAAACCCCAGAGGTGATCAAATCATCAAATACCACCAAAAAGAAAATTCTATTTGTGTAAAAGAAAAGGATATACATTTTGTTTGTGTACAGTGTTGCATGACCACGCAATCGCGAGTTAAAGTGGTTGTTAAGCCACTATGTTATGTTTATACCATCCTCTCTGTTACATAACAAAATGTGTCCTAGTGTCTGTGCTTTATAAAAAAAAAAAGATTTCTACCTCATTTGACAGTGCCTCCCGGCGCTCACGTGACTCCTCGGCTCTCTCCTCTCTCCTCCCCATCAGACAGCTCCAGAGGGAACGCCAAGAACTCCCGCTGATGTCAGCCAGGAGGAGAGAGCAGAGAAGTCACGTGAGCGCCAGGAGGCGCTGTGAAATCAGGTAGAAATTTTTTTTTAATAAAGAACAGGCACTAGGACACATGTTGTTATCCAACAGAAGGGATGGTATGAACATAACAATAAACATAACACTTCTGTAGAAACGGGCAGGGGGGCAGAGCGGCACTGGTACGAGCTGACAGGCAGGCGGGGGGGAACAGGGGGAGAGAGTCGATGATGGAGGCACGTAAACTGACCACGGTATCAGGGCTCAGCAGCCATGATAAATCGTGGTCAGTTTACAGGGGGGAGGGCAGAACCAGGCAAGATATCAGCCAGGTATTTCAGTTGATAGAAGGTGCCAAATTACACAGCATGCTTTAAGGGAACAGGATCTATTTTTTTTTTTTTTTTTTTTTTAGGGTAACAAACACTTTAACTACTTGCCGACCACCCGCCACAGTTGTACTGTGGCAGGTTGGCACAGCTGTGTGAATCGCCATCATTGTACGTGGGCTCTTTAAATGCGGATGGCCACAATGTCTGTCGGCCACCCGCGATCGCTCCTCACAGAGACAAAACAGGGATCTGTCAATGTAAACAGACAGATCCCCATTCTGTCAGGGAAGTAGTATTCAGGAACAGATTTCTCTCCACTTCCTGTCTGTCCCATCCCCCCCAGTTAGAAACACCTCCCTAGGACACACTTAACCCTTTGATCGCCCCCTAGTGTTAACCCCTTCCATGCTAGTGACATTTATACAGTGATCAGTGGCTATTTCTTAGCTCTTATTGCTGTATAAAGGTCAATGGTCCCAAAAAAGTGTCTTGAAAGTTTCCGATCTGTCTGCCACAATGTCACAGTACCGCTAAAAATCACAGTTCACCATCATTAGTATTAAAAAAAAAAATTGCCATAAATCTATCCCCTATTTTGAAGATGCTATAACTTTTGCGCAAACCAATCAATATATTCTTATTGCGATTTTTTTTTACAAAAAATATGTAGAAGAATACAAATTGGCTTAAAGAAATTATGAAAAAATGACGAAGAAATTCGTTATTTTTTGGGGATATTTATTATAACAAAAGTAAAAGATATTGTTTTTTTTTCAAAATTGTTGTTTTTTTGTTTATAGCGCAAAAAATAAAAACTGCAGAGATGAGCAAATATGACCAAAATAAAGCTCTATTTGTGGGAAAAAAAGGACATCAATTTTGTTTGGGTACAATGTCACACGACCGTGCAATTGTCAGTTAAAGCGGTGCAGTGCCGAATCGCAAAAAATGCTCTGGTCAGGAAGGGGGTAAAATCTTCCAGGGCTGAAGCGGTTATATTAAAAAAAAAAGGACGTCAATTTTGTTTTGGTACAACGTCGCACGACCGTCGTTTAAAGTGCGCCAGCGCTGAAAACTAAAAATTGGTCTGGGAAGAAAGGGGGTGAAAATGCCCTGTATTGAACCGGTTAAAGTAGCGCTGTGCTGAATAGCAACAAAATGGCCTGGTCATTAAGGCTGGATTCACACCTATGCATTTTTTGTGCTTTTTGCATTTTACAGATTTGCACTGCAGATCGTGGTCCATAGGAAACCATGTTAAATGGACTGTGGGGCAAATCTGCAAAATGCAAAAAGCACTAAAACTGCATAGGTGTGAATCCAGCCTAAGGGGGTAAAATCTTTTGAAGTTCAAGTGGATATTGAAATGACAGTACAAGTTACAGCAGACAGCTGAACACTGCAAAGGGGTTCATCCTGGGATGACCTGCTAAACCTGTGTACAGCACCAGGACGACTGCTGGTCTTCACAGGCTTTATGAGGAAGATCAATGGACAGATCTCCCCCATATTACAGTACGATATCGGAGGGCAGCTTGCTTGGAACCTCCATAAACTCAGCCAGGACACTACACGAGCGAGACTCCTCCTCATGACTTTCTGCCTCATACGTCACATGCTGAGCAAAGGACCAGGCGGGGCCGCTCTGTGTTCCCGCCATCAGACTCCGAGGCTCGTGTCTCTCTCCGTACAGTGAGCGGACACAATGCCACAGGTAGCCGCAGGATTTCCCTATGCTGAGGTGACAGGACCGGACACAGCGCACTGACTGCTGGGATTTGACGCCATTCATTTCTACAGAGACTGGACGGACTCACGTCACCATGTCACAGACAGAAGGTGTGGAGGAGATGAGGAGCTGGAGCCAGGAGACCTGCCGGAGAGAGTTACACACAGCTCTCCCCAAACTTCGTATATCCTGATGTGTATGACATGGGCACGGCGCTTTCTTTACTTTGGGCTTGTTTTCTTATGTAGAGGAAGCCCTGTAATCACTTATGTGTCCTCGGGGAATGAAAGGGAAATGTGGGCAGTGTGTAACCAGCAGATGAGGGGCCCATTCACACTGCTATGTGTTGGGCCCATGGCGTAGAGGAGACATTAGTGTTCTCTGTGTTCAGGTCACGTGGCTGTGCTGAGAAAAGGTGGACAAGCTGCATTTTTTCAAATCACCCCGCTGTATCACAATGCATGGCTCTGCCTAAAGGTGGATGAAGTGCCAGTTTGTGATGTTTCTATGAGTTTACGAAAGAGAACCGCATGAAGTGTTGTAACTGGTGCATGCGCACAGTTTACCTCAGGCCCCTTTCACACTTGTGCGACTTGGGGCTGCAAAGTCCTATGACAAGCCGTACCCCATGATTTCCAATGAGTACCATTCATATCTGTGCGTCTTCAAGTGGCAGCGACTTCAAAGTAGTCCTTGTACTACTTTGATGCGACTTGAGGTCCATAGACTTAAAGATTACACAGGCATTGCTTCAAGTCGTAAAGTGTGAAAGGAGCCTCATGGCACACCCCAGTGACTGCGTTAAAAAAGTACAGACCCTGACGCTTCTCTGGTTCTTGGGATGTTAAAGCCTAACTCCGGAAAAAATGATCCCTTGCCGTGGGGCTGTTCCTGCAATGCAAAGGTTAAAACGGTAGTAAACTGCAGCCGATTTAAAAAAACAAACCTGCAAGACAATGGCATATGGTGTCAGTATGCATTACATACTAGCACATTATGAAATTCTTACCTTAGACCGAAGCCCTCCAGCGTTCTGCTGACAGGGCTTCCATCTTCCCCCAATATGTCTTCTGGGTTTGCATGCGCCAGGCATCTGACTGGCCAAGCAGCGATGACCTCATTCCTGCACATGTGAGCAGGAGCCGTGGCATGGGTATGCCATTCATTAATTCGTGGCATGGGTATGCCATGATGTCACCAGCTGCATGCAGTATGAATATCTCCCAAACTGTGCAAGTTTAGAAGATATTTACTGTACCTACAGGTAAGCTTTATTATAGGCACAAGTTAAAAAGGGGGAAAAAACCCCTTCCACTTTAATTGCTCGTTTAGTCTAGGGGAGAGGAGAAACGCTTTTACTTACCTGGTCCTCCACTCTCTCTCAGTAGATGGCGCTACCCCACTCTGGTGGTTTACTGTCCCTTGGCATCAACACTTCTAAGGCAGGAATATGGACCCTGCTTTGGCTTAGATGATGTCTAGAGCGTGGGGGGAGAAGAGGCAACAGGGACCAGTTTAGTTGCAGAGTGAATCAGGTAATTCCTTTTTTTTCCTTTCCCCTAGACTGAAACAAGCAATTAACCCTTGCAATGCAGGCATAGCACCACTGCAAAGGATATTTTTTTAGTTGCCCAGAGTTGGGCTTTACATTTTTGTCTTCAAGAGCTCTGTGTTGCTGACACTCCTGGATGTGTCAGATGGTGTGTCCCAGCTATGCATAAACATCCCTTCTGCTGGGCAATATGTCACTGCAGGACAAACTACTTACTTATGGGCTGGCAGGAAGAAGCACAGTGACCAGTGGAGAAAACCCTTTCTTGCACATCTGGGAGTGTCAGCCGCAGTGCTGTTATCTCTTTAATGCTGACCTTCACCCTCTTTTTCTAGTTAACAAAATATTTAACCCTCCCCCTCTCTTCACACAATCTGAGACATTTTTATTTATTTTTTATTTTTTTTTAACCAGCCGCCGTTGTTATACAATGGCAGATTGGCTCCCCTGTGCAAATCAGCGTGCCTGTACGGCGGGCGCTTTAAGGGGTATAGGGAGCACGCACCCGCTGTGTGACGTAGGAGCTGATGCACGTGTCCGGTGGCCGCGATGTCCACTGGGCACCTGCAATCGCTCCTGAGAGACAGAAGGGAGGTCTGTCAATGTAAACAGACAGATCTCTGTTCTGTCAGGGGAGAGTAGACAGATCTGCTGTTCATACTGGGTATGGACAGCGATCGGTCTCCTCCTCCAGGCAGTCCCACCCCCCCCACAGTCAGAAATACTCCCTAGGATACACATTTAACCCCTTGATCTCCCCCTAGTGTTAATCTCTTCCAAGCCAATGACATTTATACAGTAATCGGTGGCTATTTTTAGCTCTGATCGCTGTATAAATGTCAACGGTCCCAAAAAAGTGTCCGACCTGTCTGCCGCAATGTCGCAGTCCCGCTAAAAATCGCAGATCGCCACCACTGCTAGTGAAAAGAAAAAAAAAAATGCCATAAATCTATTTCCTATTTTGTAGACGCTATAACTTTTGCGCAAACCAATCAATATTCACTTATTGCGATTTTTTTTTTTTTTACCAAAAATATGTAAAAGAAATATTAGCCTAAGCTGATAAAGAAATGGTTTTTTTTTTTTTTAATTGGGATATTTATTACAGCAGAAAGTAAATAAATATCAGTTTTTTTTTTTCAAAATTATTGCTCTTTTATTTGTATATCGCGTAAAAAAACAAAAACGCAGAGGTGATCAAATACTACCAAAAGAAAAAAAAGTGCAAAGTACAAAGTAAAAGTACAAATTTTGTTTGGGTACAGCGTCGCACGACCGCGCAATTGTCAGTTAAAGCGACGCAGTGCCGTATCAAAAAATGGCCTGATCATTAAGGGGGCAAATCCTTCTGGGGGGCTGAAGTGGTTAAATGAAGAAGCCAGTGCCTCCATTTTCTCACCTAGGCAAGAATTCCGGTGCTCAAAGCCTCCTAGGATACCCACGTCAAGAATCCCAGGACAGTGTAGAACAGATGCACAGGGTGTGTCATCAGGGGGCCAGGTGCAAGAACCTGGAAGAGACAGCCAGCCCAATGATGATGTACAAGAAGGAGATGGCAGCAAAAGAGAACGCTATACCATCTGAGCTTGTAAATATGTTTTTACAGCATAGAAAGAAGAGGAGGTTTACTTTTTCTTTCGGGGGGAGGGGGTGTTAGGTGAAGTTCCTCTTTACCCCTTGTCCACCAAGGTACGTTTATCGATGTAGCATGATAGCACTAACGTAAAAAAAATAAATTGAAATGAATATAAATAAAAAAGTACCTAACTTTGCTTTGCGCACACATCAAAATGTGCATGTAGGGTGTGTATGTAAACAATGATTGCATCACAAGAGTGATAATTCTAGAGCCATAATAATCCATGGTTAACTTTAACCTAATAACCCAGAAGGGTTTTTTGTAGCCTATAGACATTTTTCTGTACCAGTTTTTTTTTTTTTGCCATTTCAAGGCAATGCATAATTTCAACCACTTCACCTCCCAAACTTGTACAAACCAGAGCAATTTTTACATTTCTGTTAGGCCCCTTTCACACTGAGGCGGTTTGCAGGCGGTATTGCGCTAAAAATACCGCCTGCAAACCGCCCCTAAACAGCCTCCGCTGTTTGTTCAGTGTGAAAGCCCGAGGGCTTTCACACCGAAGCGGTGCGCTGGCAGGACGGTGAAAAAAGTCCTGCAAACCGCTTCTTTGGAGCGGTGTATTCACCGCTCCTTCACCGCTCCTGCCCATTGAAATCAATGGGACAGCGCGGCAATACCGCGGCTATAGCCGCGCTGTACGAGGGATTTTAACCCTTTTTCGGCCGCCAGCGGGGGTTAAAACTGCACTGCTAGAGGCCGAATTCTTCGGCCGAAGAACGACAGTACAGCAGCGCTAAAAATAGCGCTGTTGTACCGCCGACGCCCCCACCGCCCCAGTGTGAAAGGGGCCTTATGGACCTGTTTATTTGGCAGTGATTTTTCCATTTCTTAAAGTGGAACTTCACCTAAAAAGGGGAAGTTTGGCTTTTTCTGCTTCCTCCCCACCTCTTCCTTTACTTTTGAACAGTTATTTTTTTGGGGAGGGGAGCGGGTACCTGGTTTGGCAGGTAACCTCTCCTACTCCCGCTCAAATCCCCTAGGTGATCTGAATGGAAGTTCAGCCCCCCCCCCCCGTCCACAGCCTTCTGAGACAAGTTTCAGCTCCCAGAAGGCCGCAGGACCATTCACAAGGTGCAGTGGACAAATGAGAGAAGAACCAGCGCCACAGATATTAGTGGACAAAAGAGGAATTTAAATGAGATTGCTGCCACTCAATACCAGTGAATCACCGGTTCATAGGCAAAAAGCTGAAAAATCCTACAATCTCGTGATAATGAACTCCCTGCTATTAACACGTGAAAAAAAATCAATGCAACTCTCTAAAATCTGTGCCATTACCTGCAAAGTTAATCTGTCATATAACATCTAGATATTCTATATTCAAAGTGCAAATGCAAAAAAATATACAAAAAAGAAAAAATGTCACCAGAATCCCCAAAAATTTTTTGGTGCAAAAAAAATTATAGTTCATAAATCAAGTGCATACATCCGAAATTCATATATATCAAAGTATAATTCAGAAATAAAGTGCATTTATTCAAAACTAGAAGTCCATATTCTCAATCCCAGGAAGAATCAAGAACCAAAGTGTGATCCAAGATATCTTATTCATGTCAACACACACACGATGTGCTCCTTCACCATGAGTCCAACTCACCAGAAATTATGACACTACTCACATTATTCAAGTGTAATCCCGACACTAGGGAACAAACGCGTGATGGTTATGTATGCCTATTGGCTCCGGCTGCAGAGCTCGGTGAGAACTTTGAATGACGAAACTAGTAGGCCTGGCTAGGACGCTGACACCATCGGCCTTAACAGGGATTGTGCTCACGGCTTTCGTTACTGCAGCCAGAGCCGACAGGCATATATAACCATCACGCATTTGTTCCCTAGTGTTGGGATGATACTTGTATAATGTGAGTGCGTTAACCAAGTTTTAATAAACAAGCATTTTTTAAATGGTATCACACTATGGGGATCTTTCTTACTTTCCCCTAAAAATCCTTTGGTCTAATTCAGGAGCAGAACTGACAAGAGGACACATCATAAACAGGAGAGTGGATCTGCCTGGTATATAACACAGAGCGCGTTTGCTGGTTTATAATTTGACTAGCCATAGTTTCTGTTGAGTTTCTTTTGGACTTATGAGGAGCACATCGGGTGTATGATCACATGCATAAGATATCTTGGATCACGCTTTGGTTCTTGATTCTTCCTAGGATTCAGAATGTGAACCTCTAGTTTTGAGTATATGCACTTTATTTATGCATAATACTTTGTAATTTGGATGTATGAACTTGATTTATGAACTGTAATATTTTTTTTGCACCCAAAAAAATTGGTGGCACACATTTATTTTTGTATATATTTTTTTGCATTTGCACTTTAATTGTTTCAATGTAGAATATCTAGATTGTTATATGATAGATGAACTTTGCAGGTAATGGCACAGGGGTTAGAGGGTTGCATTGATTTTTTTTTTTTTTTTTTTTTTTTTTTTTTTTTTTCATGTGTTAATAGCAGGGAGTTCATTACCACAAGATTGTAGGATTTTTCAGATTTGCGCCGCTAGTTTTTGTTTTTCTTTCTTTTACAAGCTGCATATGCAGTGGTAGGCAGCTTGTGAAGCTGCAGGGAGACACAGCTGGCTTCCCTTAGTAAACATGGTGGCTTGCCTCAGTTAAGGTCAGTGTTCATGATTCAACAATAAGGCCCCATTCACACTAACGCGTTTTTTGATGCATTTTGCATTTTGCAGAAATGCACGGGAATTTTTTAACATGGGTTCCTATGGAACATGTTCACATCAATGCTTTTTTGTATCTCAGCGTTTTTGGAAAGGGTCGGGGACTTTTTTTCATGCAAAAAGCAGCGTTTTGCATGTAATGGTTTTCAATGGACAAGCATCAAAAACGCAAGTGCTGCGTTTTTGCAGCGTTTTTGATGCGTTTTTGGTGCGTTTTTGCCGTTTTTTATTTATTTATTTTTTTTTAAGACTGTAAAAAAAAATGAAAAAAAAAACAAAAAAAAAAAACGCAAATCGCGGCAAAAACGCGGCAAAAACGCGGCTCAAAAACGTGGCAAGCATGAAAAAAAAACCTCCAAAAACGCTCAAAAGCAACATGCATAGGTGTGAATCGAGCCTAAGAGACTGGGCAAAAATGGCATCCATGGGAGAGTTCCAAGGCGAAAGCCACTGCTGACAAAAAAATAACACAAAGGCTTGTCTCACATTTTGCCAAAAAATCTTGATTATCCCTAAGACTTTTGGACAAATATGCTGTGGAGTGATGAGACAAAAGGTGAACCTGTTGGAAGGTGTGCATCTTGTTACGTCTGACGTAAAACTAACACAGCATTTTATTAAAAGTACATCATACCAACAGTCAAACATGATGGTGGCAGTGTGATGGTCTGGGGCTGCTTTGCCGCTTCATGACTTGGATGTCTTGCCATAATTGATAAAACCATGAACTCTGCGCTCTACCAGAAAATCCTGAAGGAATGTCCCGCCCTCAGTTTGTGACCTCAAGCTCAAGCGCACTTGGGTTAGGCAGCAGTACAATTATCCGAAACACCAGCAAGTCCAAGTATGATTGGCTTAAAAACACAAAATTAAGGTTTTGGCGCGGCCTAGTCAAAGTCCAGGCTTAAATCTGATTGAGATGCTGTGGCATGATCTTAAACAGAACGTTCATGCTGGAAAATGTGGCTGAATTAAAACAATTCTGGAAAGATTGGACCAAAATTCCTCTACAGCAATATGAAAGACTCATTGCCAGTTATCGCAAACAATTGATTGCAGTTGTTGATGCCAAGGGTGACATAACCAGTTATTAGGTTTAAGGGCAATTACTTTTTCACATACTGCCAGGCAGATTTGGACAACTTTTTCCCTTAATAAATGAAATCCTAATTTTAAAAACTGCATTTCGTACTGACTTTGGTTATCTTTGTGTAATACTGAAAACATTTTGATGATCAGAATCATTTAAGTGTGACAAAAATGCAAAAAAAAAAAAAATCAGGAAGGGGGGAAATACTTTTTCACAGCACTGTAGCTGCTGACTTTTATTTTTTGGGGGTGGGGGACTGGAGATCCTCTTTAATATAGAAAAGTGATACACATATTCTTTTTAAGGACAAACCTGATATATATTTCATCATATATATTATGCAGTTCTTAGACAAAGGAACAATGCTAAAAAAGTCCCTTTTTTTTTTTTTACCCAGTATTACTGTAAACAAAAGGACATTTTTATTTAATTTGTCATTTGTTAAATAAGATTGATTCTAGTACAAAGCATTGCAAAATTTATTACAAATGAAAATTTTTTTTTTTTTCAATATTGCGCTTTTTTATTTTTTGTTTTCTTTGTTAATTTTTTAACAAAATAAAATTAACAAAACAAACATAAAGTTTAAATATTAATGGTTCATAATATAAAAATCTGAATATCTTCTATAGCAAGACTTCAGTTCCCAACCACTCCCGTAGAACAATCTCTGACAATTTTTTTTCTCTAGTAACTCTTCAGGCTCTGACCGTTTTTTCTGAAGAATTTCATATAATAAAAATTATATGTGGGCCTATGGAGACACCACTGGCTGCATTTGAGCCCCCATTTGCCTAATGCCGCGTACACACAGTCGGACTTTTCGTCTACAAAAGTCCGACAGCCTGTCCGACAGACTTCCTGCGGACTTTCGGCGGACTTGCAGCAGACTTTCTAACGAACGGACTTGCCTACACACGACCACACAAAAGTCCGACGGATTCGTACGTGATGACGTACACCGGACTAAAATAAGGAAGTTCATAGCCAGTAGCCAATAGCTGCCCTAGCATGGGTTTTTGTCCGTCGGACTAGCACACAGACGAGCGGATTTCGGGGTCCGTCGTAGTTACGACGTAAAGATTTGAAGCATGTTTCAAATCTAAAGTCCGTCGGATTTGAGGCTGAAAAAGTCTGCTGAAAGTCCGGAGAAGCCCACACACGATCGGATTACCAGCCAGCTTTAGTCCGTCGGCGTCCGTTGGACTTTTGTAGACGAAAAGTCCGACCGTGTGTACGCGGCATTAGAGGCAAGCACTTGTCTAGGGGTATGGAAGAATAGATTTACCCCCTGCACTGTGTTCAAAACGTACTGCTCCTGCAATCTGAAGCAAGTATTAAATTAACGACACCTGAAACACAGGTCACAAATGCAGTGTGTTTGCCTGCACAGATCTAGTTGCTGTGCATATTTTAACCACCTCAATAATAACTGGACGCTTTCACCCCCTTCCTGCCCAGGCCAATTTTCACCTTTCAGTGCTACCTGTCGGTCTTTGCATGTCATTTACTAGGTCATGCAACACTGTACCCAAATACATTTTTGGATGGCGAGGTGAGCTGTGTTCGGACAGTGATTTTTGGAAGTATTGCTGAGCCCATGCAGTAATGTCCATCACAGAATCATGTCTGCTTTTAATGCAGTGCTGTCTGAGGGCCAGAAGATCATGGACATCCAATATTGCGCTTTTGGTCTCGTCCCTTGCATACAGACTCTCCCAGATTTTCAGAATGTTTCATGATATGTACTGTAGATGATGAAACATTTAATCAAGTCTTATTTAGTCTTTGCAATTTTTCGTTGAACATTATTCTGAAATTGTTCAACAATTTTTAGACCTAGCTTTTCACTGATTGGTGAACCTTTGGCCATCTTATCATTCTGAGACACTTTTACTCTCTAAGATGCTCTTTTCTTTATACTCAATCATGTTACTGACCTGTTTCCAGTTAACCTCATGAGTTGCAAAATGTTCTTCCAGCTCTTCCTTGTTCCACCTACTTTTCCAGTTTTTTGTTGCCCTGTCCTAACTTTTTTGAGACACGTCGCTGCAATCAATTTTTTTCTATTGTGAATAAAATATGGGTTTATGAGATCTGCAAAGCATTGCATTTTGTTTTTATGTAGATTTCACACAGCATCCCATTTTTTGGAATTGGGGTTATGTGTTTAAAACAATGTATAAAACTGACAAAATATATAGTGTGCAGTCTTTCCTTAATTAATTCCACTCCATGTTTCAGGGTTCAGATAGCTGGGAGGAGATGATTCGTAAGTAGACTAAAACTCCTCGCTACTCTCAAAATCTGTATACTTTCGCTTACATATGTAGACTTATAAAGTTGTCTTCTGTTCCAGGGCTGTTTAAGATTGTTACAGAAGTGCTTCTACCACACATCAGCCTGGAGGAGGTGGAACACGGTGTATTTTCACAACTGCTGCCAAAGGTATTGTGTCACTTTTTGCAAAGCACATCAGTTAGTTTTGGACTGTGTGTGGAATGGTTTGAAACCATATTTTTTTTTGCTGTTTCTTTAGTCATTGCATAGATTCTACCTCCATTCCTTTGTGGACATTAAGTAGGTAACTAATATCTCAACAAAGGGGACACCGACAGTAATAAAACCTGATTTTAAATTTAGAACAGGGAAGATTTATTGCTATCTGTGTCCCTGTTGAGGAGATCATCTAACTTCCTTTTTAGTCATCTGGATAGGAAGCAGATTAAAGTGTCCCCGATGGGAACATGATCAGCAATAAAAACCTAATAGGGGCCCATAGGTCTTCCCCACTGTTAATCAAATATTGGCTGGAGTTTGGTTTCAAAATTCACTGAGTCTATAATATTGAATACAGACTACACAAAACTCCCATGATGCTAAATTAAGTGCAAGAAATGCCTAAAATGTTGGGCCCCATGGAGATGACAGTTTGTGTTGTGCCTGCTTTCCTGCAATGCACCAGTGCTTTGCATTTTCAGTCAAATACTCTTCCATTACAGCCCTGGTCACATGGAAATCAGGATGTCATGCAACTGTGTGGGACTGAGACTAACAGCTGACATTGGAAGCCCTGCATAGGTTGTCAGTTTGGGCCTGTAATGTAAAAGGAAAGGGACTGCTGAGGAGAAGAACATTTTGATAAAGGAAACAAAATTTGTAGAAGCTAATGTAAGTTCATTTGTGACTTATATTAAATGAATGATTATAATTGTAATTGCTGTCTGCATACGATGCTATTCACACTTTAGCAGTGTTACTATGCATTAATGAGCACAGGTTTATTCGATTTGCATGTTAAACTGAGTTATGTTAAGGCATTTGAAAACAGACACACACCATATTTCCAATAACCAAAATAGATGTACTGCCATTCTGACAGCTTTGTAGACATCAGATACCTGTTTCATAGCTACACTTCTATATGAAAAATGTTGTGCAGCCCACCATCTGAAACTATTGTATTTAAACATAAAGTAAAGTGATGTGACTTCATAACACTTTTCTGTTTGGCAACAAGGGCAGAGCTGATCCAGCCAGCAATAGGTCACTATTAGAACTGATCTATTGCATAGCTGTATAAGAGGGGGAGGCTGGATCAGGTCACCACCTTATCTACACCCTCCTTCACCCTTGAAAAAAATGTGTTCTATAAAGGAAAATTAATCAAATTTGTAATTTAATTTAATCAAAAAAAGATTCCCTCTCCCAATTAAAAACCAGGTCACAAAAAATACATTGCATGTTTTGGATGACATTTGCATTCATTGTGTAAGCATCAAATACAGTATCTCACAAAAGTGAGTACACCCCTCACATTTTTGTAAATATTCTATTATATCTTTTCATGTGACAACACTGAAGAAATTACACTTTGCTACAATGTAAAGTAGTGAGTTTACAGCTTGTATAACAGTGTAAATTTGCTGTCCCCTCAAACTAACTCAACACACAGCCATTAATGTCTAAACCGCTGGCAACAAAAGTGCGTACACCCCTAAGTGAAAATGTCCAAATTGGGCCCAATTAGCCATTTTCCCTCCCCGGCTTCATGTGACTCGTTAGTGTTACAAGGTCTCAGGTGTGAATGGGGAGCAAGTTTGTTAAATTTTGGTGTTATCGCTCTCACTCGCTCATATTGGTCACTGGTAGTTCAACATGGCACCTCATGGCAAAGAACTCTCTGAGGGTCTGAAAAAAAGAATTGTCGC